>NC_061497.1:18396123-18680318 GCF_022539355.2 Hippoglossus stenolepis
TTTAAGTGTTTTTATTCTGATTTCAACATCATCATTCATATCATGCAGGTTTCAAACAGAGCCACAAAAAGTGTGAGTTTTTCTGTTGCTAAAATGAGCTTGGCACAATGAAAGCACAGCTAATAGTCATCTAATTATTCATTCAGTTATTGATGGAGTGATTTCCACTCCTGCTTCCCTCTCGTCCTTGACAGGACGGTCCAGCCAGTAAAAGCTTAATTAAGAGCCTCTCAGCAGCGGATGTCCAGTACCATGGGAAACAACCTGTAAAACTGCTGTGGACGAGGCTTTTATGAAATGACATTACCAGTAAGGTCATCAGAAAATCTGTCTGTGATGCTCAGAGAAGCACAGTTATCCTGAATAGGGTTTTACTGTATTGGTTCCAAATGTAGGGATCGCAGCACAGCCAAATATATCTTCATTTATTTTTACAGATAAAATAATCATTGTAGCTTTTCAGTCATGAATAACAATCACATAAACAGTTGCAGCAGGTGATGACTTGAGGTGGATTTCCCTCGTTTTAGGGGTCGCTATCTGTAGGATATTTGACGTCTGAGAGACACTGATAATTGTTATGGTGCCTGATCCTGTGCATCTGGGCCAACTTTACAATTACACAGTTAACCTGTTCAGGATGTTTGCGATTCTTTGTGATGTGCGTCTGTGCTCTCGTTGGAAAGAACGTGAAAGAAATCAACATGTGACAAATTCATGTTTGTCCTCTGTGAGATTGAGGTCAGAAGTTCACTCTACATTTTTCTCATACTGAACAACAATGACTATTTCTTTTTGGTAATTGACGGGCAGGTCAGTGGTTAATTAGTGTATAGATCTGAGAATCCCGTACTGCTTGTTAAGATAGAAATCCACCCTCATGTTCAGAGGTTGATCGACTCGTGGCACTGGCCCATGCTCCTGATCAAACCCCTCATGGCCTTTGAGCTCAGAGGCCAAACAAACGTTCACAGTGTCAGACTGAAGCACATTGGTTCCCATGGTTTGTAATCACACTGCGGGGTCGACAGAAAACAGAATATTGACTGGAGAAATACTCCTTTACTCCTACATACAGATTTATCTTCCTGTGTGGAAGCTTTAGATGTATAGAAGAAGTCACGATAATAATGTTATGATAGAACAAATGCACAGGATTCCCTGAGGGTGTGTTTATCATCAAACAGGACACAGTGACCTCAGACAAAAGACTCACTTGTGCCTTTTTAACTCCTGGGAGTCTTTGTAATGAGCTCCATGTGTAATGACATTACCAGTGAATTACTGGTTAATGAGCTTTTCTGTAACAAACAAAGCTTTTACTTTTCAAATTCAAGCTTAATTAATCTCATTAGAACCTGCTCGGACTCAGTAGGACCCCCCCAGTCTAAACAGTGGAAAGGGATGAAAACTGTTGTTTAATTTAAAGTAAACATGGTGGTTGTCGTACTGTGTGTGTGTGTGTGTGTTTCAGCCACGTCCACTAGGACATTTCCTCCAGCTCCTCCTCTTGTGGGAATCCCTGTCACGTCTTACTGTAAATGACGAGCCGTTCCGCGGAAACCTCAGGTCACATCTCGAGTGGACGCCTGTGTGATCGACCTTTCACGAGCTGAGGGAGGCAGTGAACAATGGTGAACACTCCAGGAGCGTATTTACCCAGGATGCATTCTGATCTTTCATTATTTCCTCTGTCCTATTCCAGAATAGAAAGTGATGATATACGAGTGTACATAGTGTTTCAACATTTTCAGGAGCGGCAAGAAATTATCAGAGTTTAAGAGTTCAAACAAAGCAATATTTTTTTGATGATTTAACAAAATATGAATTTTTGAAGATTGGTCTTTTTTACTTTAACGTAAATCATCTGTACATGAACTTTACCTACATTAAGATGCAAAGTAATAAATACCAAGAATCTGGATCTGCTTTTTTGTCCAGATCTGCCATCCCCCCAAACATAACTTCCTTGGCTGAGGTAATAAACAAATCAATTTTCAAAATAGATCATAACAAAGAATTTTTTATCGTGTTATGTGTTCATATAAGAAATACCGTTGGCTGATATAATAGATTTTTTAATCTTAAATCAATATTTATGTCAACATTGGATCGAAGAAAACAAAGTGCAGTGTTTGAAAAACGTCCCAATGTCCAAAAAGTACTAAAGTTTGATTTCCAGCATCACTATAATAAACCATCTGTAAAATGTTTGATCGGGTTGGGATCAATGGAAGGTACATTTCATTTTCAGAGTCCTGTACACTTTGTCCTTTCAGTCTGTATCCGGCTGCTCGTGTGACGTACAGAGCTACGGTTCGTTCCGTGACCCAGAGGAGACGTAAAAAGGTAAGCCAAATGATTCAGTCCTTGTGAAGTGTCCTCCATTGTCCCTTTTTATTCAAATTAACAGCTGCTCCCTCCGTCTGTCCAAAACCATTTTTGTTAACAATGAATCAGACCTGCAATAAATTTCTAATTGCTGTGGCAGTGTGCTCACGATTTATGTTTTAAGGTGAAAGAGAGTTGCACTAAAAAGTTTTGCTCGCTGGTTTTGTGTAGGACAATGATACCAGAAGCAAAATGCATCATTTTTTAACTTTTCTTATGCCGCTGGCGTCACAGTTAAAGTTTAATTCAAGCATCAAACTTTCAGCTTCCTTCTGCACAGCTGCAGTCCTCCCTCTCCTCTCTCTGCCAAACCTTTTCTCTTATCTCCAGGCAGCAGGAGACGCACGTCCAGCGATCAATAACCCGTAATCTGCACAAACTACCAAACTCATCCTCATACGTCACATCATGAACTTCTTATATTCAGCTGCCCAAGACACCGGTTCCCCCTGGGAAGACCGTCAACATTTACTTACTGTTGTTTATGTGTGACTGCACCCGGAGCGGTTTCACGCAGCCCTACAACCTTAGTGACAATGCTATTCAATCAGAGGTTGATGGGCTGTGAGACCTTAAACAGCACCTCATGCTGAAAGTGTCCCTCGGGAGGAGACAATTTAAAAAGTGATCTGAGTTGCAGATGCTCTGATGTGATTGAATTCTTCGACAGCAGCAGCTGTTCTACAATAAAGATAATATTTTCACGTTTGAACCCCCCCATAGTTGGAAGTTGGGATTTGGCCAAATGTTCATATATAGAGCAAGAGGATGAGTCATCATATTGAACGAGGGAAGGACACCGGGTTCCCGGACTAAAGGACTCTAATGAACTCTTTTCTCTACTCCCCCTTTTCTTTATCTTCCTTTTCGCTGCTCTTCCCTTTTGCTGGGCTCAGCTTAAACCCCCCGTCCCCGCTTCCTTACAAAGTCACTCAGCTGGATAAAGTCATTTACCTGGATGAAGGGGAGCGAGAGAGGGGAACTGACAGAGGGGGAGAGTGTAGGTCAGAGAGGAAGTCTTTGACAAACGTCGTGGGAGAACACGGCAAAATAAAAAGCGGAACAAAGACGTGGAGGAATACCAAGTACAGTGCACGGGAGAACGAAGAGTGGAAGCCTGACTGCTTTGAAAGGCAAATTCACTCTTTTTTGATCAGCAGCTGAACATTGTGTTTCTGCTTCTTTATTTATTTCCCAGAATCCTAAAAAGACAGAAAACGCCGACGGTTGAACACAGAGGAAAGATGGAGGACGTACAGTCAGAGACAGGCTGGAGTGATGAGCTCTGGGCCGAAGAGAGACACTGACTCCAGAGCTCGATCATAATTTTCAGCGGTTTATTAAACACAAGCCTGATTAGATTAAAACCATATTTCCCTCTTCCCAACAAAAACTCAGGCAGATGAGAAATTGTCTTTTACTTTATTTCATTAGCGCAGAGCTGGTCACGATCTTACAATAGTCCAGACTATGAGTCACGGAGAGCTCACACACACACGCACAGACACACACACACGCACAGACACACTCTCACACCTTCTTCTACCAAATGTACAACTTTATTTCCTTTTACAAAACACAATAGGGAACCACTTCCTGTGTTTAACGCCTGGCACGGTGCTGCGTGAAGTCAACATTCCCTGACAGTGACGGTAAATAGCACTGACATAAAGAACACTGCTAACTCACCATTTTGTATTTGACCTTTTTATTCACGTTTTGGTTGGTTTCCTATGTCTACAACAATCACATGCATGGTTAGACTTTGTCTCTTCCTCTTTAGCCCCTTCACTGATAAACTGACCTCATGTCAAATGATACACACACGTGGGCTATTTCCAGAGATCGACCACTGCTCACGAAGACAGGGTTGGTAACCTATCCCATGGGGTCGATGATGAAACATGACAGCTTGCTCCGGCGTCACCTGCTTGCACGAACATGGCACTCCGACGAAACATGTCAGCCTCACTCCACCAGTAGATCATCCGCAGAAATGCCTTGTTCTCCCTGCAGGGTGTCCTGAATAGAGACTATTACACAGTTTATAAGGGCTGCACTGATTCATCGTTTCATTCCAGCATCAGAAATTCAATGTACCATTACTGTATAGCTGTCCCTTGATAAATAAGATAAATAGGCCTAAGTTAGTCTGATTAGCTGCTGTAGACTGCGTGAGTTAACGTGATGAGTGAAAAGCGTAGCTCTCTTGAGAGGATGCTTATATACAATATGTACAATAGGCTACTGCTTAGAAGTTGTGCAAGTTGAACACTTCATGGTCTCAAAGCTGCTTTCAGACATTCACTGAACTCCGCAGAATCTCCGGACACATTCCGGAGGGGCGGATATATGAGAAGGCAAATGTCCAAGTGAGATGATCTGGACTTTGTCTGGAGTGTATCCAGCCAGTCCCCTAGTAAGAACTCCAGAGAATGTCCAGATGAGTCCACGTGGGACCACAGCAGGAGATTCTCCTAAGGATTCGCAGAGAGCGAGAGGGCGTGTTGAGGAAATTTCTAACACATGACAGATGCAGAAATGATAAAAAACAAAAAGAATACAAATACCCCAGGATGAAAAGTGCTGCCATACATGTAGAAGACTCCGACGAAGATGTGAAGAGAGCTTCAGGTGATAGGAACCAATGCCTGTGTCAGTGTGCTGTAAAAAAACCCGAAATGAATAGCCTACTTTACGTCCTGCTTCTGCCTGCTGCACCCCCCTTCACCGAAACAATTGAGTGGAGAATCTCCTGCTGCGTTGTTCATGTGTGAAAGACAAACTCCAGAGAAAGTCTCAAGGAACCGATTCTGCGAAGTTTATATCTGAAAACAGCTTTATAGTCATTTCACTGTCTTTGGCTCTGTGAATATCCCACAGTGAGAGGGACACCACTTACAGTTAATGTTCCAGCTGCTGAGAATGATGAAAATGGTTTTAAAAACGATCGATTTTTGCTTGTGACAGGACACAGCCAGGGAATGACCTCAGTATTTTGTGTATGAAGTACTTTTCCCAGCTGGACATCCCTCCTGAAACACTCCACGTCTCCTCACTCATGTTTCATCGGGTTCATTGTGTTAAACAGCTACGTTGGCCAGTCTGGGGTCTGAGTCCTGCTCATAGCGGTAATGGTAGACCTCCATCTGGTCCCTGCACGCGTCTCTGATGTTGTTGAGCCACCGTTTGATGCCCCCACGGTTGAGATAGAGCACCATGAGAAACACCACCCCAATCAGAGCCAGCACTAACCCGAGGAACACGTAGGAGACCGCCTCGAGGTTCTCGTTCATACAATCCATGTCGTCTTCCCGGAGCATCTCCACGGGGACCCCCCTCTTGGCCTCCGGCTCGCTGCACAGGAGATGCCCTGAATCCGCACACTGGGACGAGTTCTTCAGCCAGTAGTAAAACGCCTCCAGTCCACAGTTGCACCGGAACGGGTTCAATGCCAAGTAGACACGTAGGCGCGTTTGCTGGTACATGTTGGTCACGTTTTCCCAGCCGATGCTCTCTATGGAGTTATTCACCAGCACCAAGGCGTGCAGGTTGTAGATGTCCAACCTCAGCATTGGTATAGACCTCAGTCTGTTCCCCGCCAGCTCCAGTCTGTGCAGGTTTTGCAAAGTTTGTGTGTCAAGCGCGTCAGAGAGCTGCGCTGCGGCTGAAGGTAAAACAGAGTTATTCAGGTAAAGAGAGCGCAGATCAGGTAATCCATGGAAAGCTCTGGATGAGATCAGCTCCAGCTGGTTGTGGCTCAGGTCCAGCAAATGCAACCGGGGGAGCCCCAGGAAGGCGTAAGGCTCAATAGCCTGTATCCCGTTATAGGACAGGGAGAGAGTCGTCATGTCCAACTCCGAGCCGTTGCTCATGAACGCACCGCGCTGTAAAGTTGAGATGTTCCTCCCCCGGAGGATCAGGGTGGACGTCCACTCCGGTATGTCCCACGGTACCTCCGTGTCCTCCCCGTCACGGCAGGTCACCGTCCCCGAGTCTCTGGCACAGACGCAGGAGGAAGGACACGCGTCATCCGTCCTGACGGGCGAACACAACAAACACAACACCGCAGCGTAACGCAAGCACCACTGGGTCCAAGTGGAGGAAAGACGCACTGAACTGTTGGCACCGTGAAATATCCACATCTTCCTCCTCGGTTTCGTCCCAGAGCAGAAAGCTACCGACGAGTCTGGCGAGCAAACACAATCCCCTCAGGTGAAGTCGATTCAAACCGGCGGCACCGGTTACTTTGAGCCACCGGGACACAGAGACGCTGTGTCCGGTGTCATGTCTCCTCTGCCTGCTTCTGGAGAAAAGACGCGTCTTCTTGAGGGTTATTACGCATCGGAAACGCGGACAGCAGCCGCGGTGTGGCTGCGTGGAGAGAGCTGCTGATCCGCGCTCCCTTGGTGGTAATTTTGACGCCTGTCACAGAGAGAGAGGGAGAGGGGGAGAGAGAGGGAGAGGGGAGAGAGAGAGAGAGAGGCTGCAACACAAATACTATAAATGTATCTTTAATATATTGTTCGTTGTTTTACTATCATTATTATTAATATTATTATTAATATATACTTTTTCTACTCTGTATTTCTTTGAGTCCAACCCCTTACAGTATACATTTTCCTATATAATTACAAATTCTAACAACAACAACAATAATAATCACCATCATCATTATACATCTGAAGTAAGAAATGTAGGTTACATGAATAAATGAATATAATTATTTGACCAACATGAAACAAGAAGAACAAAAGGAGAGATGAATAATTAGATGCATAAGTGAATTAGGTTTTTTCCGAGGGAGTATCTTCAAATAAAGACTAGAGGCGATTTTGTTTTGCATTTTGTTCCCGTACGATATTTGTTTTCTGTATACTCTGCCATATCTCATCAAATGGCCTGGCTAAGTCTTTGATTTGCTTACTCCATGTTATTTACATTGTTTGTTTTCAGAAGATAGTTTTCAAAAGTGTTCACTGTTGTGTTGAATGTTATTTTTAGGCCGGTTTCCCGCATTTTGAACTCAAACGACCGCAAACATCATGACCAGAGTGCTAGAGGATAATTTAACAACCAAAGGAGTCGGCTGTTTTCTTTCCATCATGTTTCCATTATCTCAGCGTTAATTTACAGCATCGTCTTTGCTGCAAATCAGCTGCTGTAATTACATGCAGGCACTAGAGCCTGTTTAATGGGGACACTTCTTTCCAATTGATCCCTTTTTTTCCGAAGACACCAAATTTGCTTTCGGGGTCTTGCTCACGCTCGCGACGTCGGCAGTATAGACTTGGCAAACAAATCAATAGGCTTGGATATATATATACGCTTTCAACTGGGAGATTTGCATCGGGTTGTGAAGCTGGAAAGTCACATGGGACTAATCTGTCCTTTTGTCTCTGCTCACAGCTCACCTGGATGAAACAATGGAGTTCTGTATCTAAGTCAGGAAGTAGGCTAATGAGGGCGCAGTGAATTACTCTAATTATGAAATGACTTGGCTGTATGAGGATGTCATACCAAAAATACACTGCTAAAGTTCAGTAGTATTTGGACTATTCTTCCACCTACCAATATAATTCTGTGCTCAATAAAGTAATTAGTGGCGAAAACACAAATAAGGTCAAAGAATGTAGAGTATAATAAAGTATTTTTAGATTTTCTAGATGCTAGTCAGTTAATGTTAGAGATTCGGCAGTTCAGTGCAGGACTTAGTTTAGGAAAGATGGAAAGGAGGAGGGAAGGAAGGAAAGAAAACACAACCTGAAGTGAAGAAGGAGACAATATCTAAAGAGTGGACAGTGAAAATGTCAGCTTCAGCACCATGGACAGCTCCGAATGAAAGCGCGGCACAGTTTGTCTGTAAAAAAACTAAACGAGGGAAGAAAGGAAAACAAATAGAGAAGTGAAGAGGAACGGAGTCTGTTTAAGACAAAGAAAGAGAGATTCAGAACAATGGATAACACAGGATAGTAAAGAAAAGCCAAATTTGACCTAACAGTAATAATCGTTATCAGTGGGTTTAATGTGGTTTCTATTTTTAACAGGACATTGGACACAAAAATAAGTTTCAGGCCGACCAGACCACATTCACCTTTCAACAAGTCAGGTTCAAATCAAATGGTTTGGAAGTTATTTAATTGAATTAGCTGCATTTTATAAACAATAAAACAAGTATAAATAAATGGTGAAGTTTATCAGTGTGTTAAGTAGAGTAAATTATTGTTAATTATTGTCACAAAGTTGGAGGTATTTTGACCAGAATATGAAAAGAACCATGAAAAACAGCCCCAGACCAAAGTTTCTTCATACTTTTGGTATTGTGGTCTACAGAATAAACAGAATATCCACATTTACTCAATAATGCATTTTTTAGACAATAATGAAATAGGAATGTGATGTGTGTGGATGTGAAAGAGGTATAGATCTTCTCATCTAACTTTCAGCAAAAAAACTAAAACAAATAAGAATTTTATTTCCCCCCCTGAAACAGGAAACTTATTTGAAAAGGTCAATGCGAATGATAGAAGGTTATTTTTTGCAGAACTCTATCTGGAAGAGAGGGACAGAACCAGAAGAGATATAAATACAGAGGGAGAGACGGTGAAACTGAGACAGAGAGACAACGAGACGGAGCGAGATAGAGGATGATGGAGAGCGGGCTTACTTCTGGTTCTCCTGATAAGCACAACGGGCCGTAATAATGTCAGCTTGTTGTGCCTGTTACAGCATACGGGACAGTATTTCTCCCACCAAACAAACAAGGACATCTGCTCGGTCCTGCTTGTCCCCCTCTCTGGACCCCAGCGCCCGCTCTATGGGTGTCCGCTCTATCAGGAATACACAGAGGGCTGATTTAGTGGCGGCGGCTGCTATTCACAGGCTGTTGCTGGGATATTGTTATGGTGCCCTCCTCGTGCCCTTCAACTTGACACTGAACCTCGTAATTGATTTACCCACGGCTGCCCACCCCTATCTCCAGATAACAGTGTGTGTGTCCAAACTTGGGGGAGTGCGACCAGTTGCCAGTAACACCTCGGGTGTGTTGTTATTTCTGACAGCTCTGGTGCACGTGTTCAATTTGCAGTGGAGTACTGTTTTCTGTGTGTATACGTGAACTGTGCGTTATGTACGTATGATTACACTTTGTGTTTATTTGTCTGCTGCAAACTAAGTTTCCACTCTCACATTTTGGTTTCATCATTCATCCTTATTGTGTTGTTTGTCATTGATTAGGATTGTTTTTGCCGTCTTTTCACAGTGGATAAGGGCCCATGAGACCAGGTGTTAACTGAACATCTGGTTCTTCATCACCTCCACCAAGGAGGTTCTGTTTGCTGCTGCGTTTGTTTGTTTGTCTGTTAGTTAGCAGGATTACGCAAAAAGTGCAGCACAGATTATCATGAAACTCGGTGGGAGGATGGGGTTGAGGTCAGGGAACAACTGGCTCTGGATCAGGGGGCAAGATGCAGGATACATTGTGAGATCATTTCAACATTTTCATGGATTTCTCAGAGAATAACTCATGGAACTTGATGTTCAGGGGACTGATAGCCATGAATGCAATTTAGATTATCCAAAATCTACCAAACAAATATCCATGAAACTGAAACCTGGTATAGGATAAGAAATGGGTCAATAAAGAACTACTTGAATTGTATCTAATTAGCTGAGCAGCTCTCACATCAACAAATAGAATGGCATAAAACCGGCAGCATTATGTCTAACAATAAGAGAAGAGTTTTAACAGCCAACCTGCTCTTTACTTCATCCTCCCTCCAGCTGACACATAACTGACACTTGCTCATAATTCGTTATGAACCAATCCGCTCAGGTAGAGGACACAAGCAGTGCAGACCATGTGAAGACTGCAGAAACAGACTTCAATGCTTGAAGGTATCACAATTCACAAAGCAGTCAGTGCAGGAAGCGTGAGCTCAGATCTCCCAACGCGACTCAACGCAGCGTCTCAGAACAAATCAGAATCATTACCTGCACTTTGATGATATGTCAGCTAGAGCCTCACTCAGAGAGGAACTGCTGTGTGAAGATGCAACACAAAAGAAAACACTGCAGCTTAGAAGGTTTGTGCACAGATTTCATTTCTGGGATAATAGTGCTTAGAATGTGCGGTTTGATGGCAGAGAAGTTCATCTTATAGAATAATATTAAAGGTGTTGTGTTATTTGCACTGAATTAAAAACATAAAACTCAAATTTCCCTTTTCCAACTTCTCCCATAGTTGCGTTCAGAATCCCATTCTCAAGTCATGACCTTTAAATAAGTTTATCTTTCTCTGACTATGATACCAAACAGCATTTTGCTTCCCACAGTTTCCAATATTACAGCTCTAGTGGTTCCTGCCCTTCTTCCCTTTGACAGATTAGCAATATTCATTTAAATTTTGCATGAAAAGGAGGTAAAGTCGAGTAATAACTTTAATAAAAGTGGAAATTTCTTTCCAGAGACTCAAGGACTTGAAGTTGTAAAATGAAATAAGACGCTGAGTACATCTCCGTAGAGGATACAGACAGACAGACACACACAGACACAGTCAATCTGCTGTTTCCCCCGGTGATGGGGCCTAGGGGGACACACTGTGCTACACCAGGGTGCTCATGGGTAACTGTAATTCTATCTAAAAACTTCCATTATCCTTCTCCTTGCCCTGTGTGTGTACGTGTGATAGTCTCCATTACTTACGAAAAAACAATTGGGGTGAGACGTTGAAGGACTCTGCAGCAACTGTGAATAATGTGGTTTACACACACACACACACACACACACACACACACACACACACACACACACACACACACACACACACACATGGGCTCTAGTACTATCTACCTGACCTCAGAGAGGAGTGTGGGAGTGCTGTGCTCATATGCAGATGGAGATCAGGCTTCATTAATCTTCCATCCAGACTAACTATTTCAAAAAGCCAGTGAAGATAATAACACAACGTTCGCCTCCCTCTCTTCTATCCCCCCCCCATCCAGGATGCAGGTTGCACCCGCATGCGTCTGGTCCACCTGTCTCTCAATCTGCCGATCTGTCTGTCCGCAGACCTGCTCCTTAAACAGTACTCTGCCACTGGATGAATAAGAGATGAGGCTGGAGAGGAGAGGATGGAGGTGGAGGAGAGGCGAAGATGTGCAGCCGAGTCCAGTCGGAGCCTTGCGGGGATCAGGGTGTAAATGGATCTTGAGGAGCCGGTGTCACCTGTCCCGGGACCATTAATTAGTTATTTAGACTTGTAATTGAGTGAGCCACAGCCAGACAGACACAAGCGGCCAAACAAAGCCAAGTCACTCAGTCAGACGAGTTAGCTGTGGCTGCTGATCACTCTGTGTGTGTGTCCTGAGTGGAAAACTGAAGAGCGAGCAGGGGAATCACTGAGTCCTTTTCAGAGCACAACACAAGATAAAACACCTGCAGATGCACATGAGAGTGGAATCTATTGTCTTCCTTGGATTCTGGGGTTTTCAAAGACCAATAAAAGGTCACATGTAGGATAATTTATGAGGCAATTATAATAATTTAACTTTAATAGCTTTTTATCAGTGTGCAGTAAAATGAAATGCAAATCAAAGAAGGGTACTAAAAAAAACAACAGCAGTAAATGATACCGATTAAGAGACGGGGGATAAAACGGACATAACACATTAATATGGGATCTTTAAAAACGGGAAATACACAACAAGTAAGTAGAAGTACATGCACATGTAAACAAGATGAAAGATAATATTAAAAACAAACTAAACAGGCTTTATAAGATCAGGACTTTCTCTTGGTTCTTCTCTTATTCTCTTCCTGTATTGATTAGTTACGTAATATAAAAATAAGTTATTTAAACAATATATTAATAGATTTAATATAATATTAAATTAACCATCTTACCTGCCCACCAAATATCCTTCATATAATGAAAAGTTAATATTCCATGTCAAGGTTGCAGGTGAAGAATGTTTTTAGACTTTAAAGTGACGCCAGAGCAGGAATTCATCACTTTTCAAATTACAGTCTGGACCGTGGAGTATGTAGTTTTTATGTGATGTGTCACATTCACTCAGTGGTGATCCATCGTCCTTTTTAAAACTCTTTTTAGAAGATGATTTGAGAGTCTGAAAGTAACATGATGTGGAAAACAACAGCTATTTACAGACTTAAAGTCACTAAATAGATATGAGTCTCTTTACAGATTTAACTTTACTTTATACAAGTAACATATTAAAATGTATAACAATTAACATGCATTATTTCTTATTCTGCTAAGAAGACTTTTAGATTGAATAACAAACAGTCCCACAAGCATCTTTCAGGATAATTATGACGCTGCAAAAATCAAAATCAGTTTTGTATTTCCTTTAATAGTTATTTACTCACTGTTTGAAGATTCATGTATTTTACAGTCACAAATACACTCTTAGGATTTGAGGACAGTGAACACATTGGATGTGATCAGAGGTGACAAACACATAAACAGATATCCATGACTTCCTGTATCTTTTTTAACCGTCAGACGTCCTTATGCTTTTACGCAGTTAGTATTGACTCCTCCAGTTTCCAGCTGGATTGGTTTCACGTCTCTTCCTGGTCCATATCGAACACTAATGTTCTACCGATCGCGTAACAGAGAAATGTTATGGATACTTGGCTTGCAATGTCTCTATTTAGATTGAATTACAAAACGGTTGATATCTGATGTGCAGGTGACCTCTGTTTGTCCTTCTGGCGGCCGCTGACTGACGGAGCAGGGCCCCCCCATGGCGGTTAAGACGCTCCTGCTGTGCAGTGTGTCAGTGACACCTTGGAAAGTGAACCAACTGCCCGAGTCAGGGCACAAGACACATGGGCGGCCGCCAGTCCGGTTAGAAAGGGTTAATGAGTCCCGGTGCTGGGTGATCTGGTTACAGTGCAACTCTAAGGATAAAGTGTTTTTGGAAAATGGGATTTACTTTTCATTAATGTGTTAATGATAAATAATCACACTATAGATACTGCATAGCATGTTTTTTGTCTTCTGTCCCAGTAACACGATCATACATATATCCTGTTTTATTAAAATACAATAACACAATGCTGATTTTTAACTGTCGAACTACAAAATTAATAATACAAATAATAGTTAATAAAGATTATTATTCATATTATTATTCTAACTTTATTTGTATAGCACTTTTCAAAGCATAGTTTCAAAGTGCTTTGTAAGCAAACAGGATTAACACATTTCATCAAATCGGGGAATAAAGTAATACAGAAATAAAACATAATTTGGGTTTGGTTAAAGTCAAGAGTTTAAGTTTCCAGAGTTTGTCATCAGATAATTAAATATATATAATACTTCATCATTATTAAATACCAACACTGGCCTCTCCAAAAACAATTGTATATAGTTAATAAAATGACAAATAAAGGATTAGAACTCATTTTGTACATGCATCCAGATACTGACTGATTCACTTCCTCCACATCTCTCAGTAAACTTCGGCCCTGGCAGCTTGTCCTGTGGGGGCACACTGAGAGACAATATTTATGTGTGGCAGGGTCAGACCATCAGCGTTAGCGGTGCCCTTCATCCATCAGCAGCTATACACACCTCTGCTCACAGTCAGGGTGGCGCTTCACGCCTGCTGATATGCTCTGCAGCCGAGGACAGTGCGAAGACGGACGAGTGACCAGAGTGTGGTGCTCTCGACTCTCATTTATTCAATAATTCATGTATTTGTAGCTGCTGAGAGACGTGCGATGGGCAGAACTGTGAGTGATGACAGAGGGTAGTCAGGAAATTTACTAAGTACATTTACCCAAGTACTGTACTCAAGTATTTTCACTGTCCTCTACTTAATACATCCACACTGCAGAATAATGTACTTTCACTTGTGAGATTACTGCGCTACATTTACATGACAGTTGTAGTTTCTTTGCAGTTTAAGTAAAAAATATATGATAAGTTTATAAAATGTGGTGATGGTAAATGGTCTTTGTTTATATGTTTCTTTTCTAGTCGTCACGATTACTTAAAGAACTTTACAGTACAGTTTTTATACACAGATTCATACAGTGCATCTATGTACAGCACTTTCTCCATCACACTCACACACTTTCACACATTTGAACCACCGACCCTCTGGTTAGTGGGTTTTGGTTTGTGATCCACTCTGCTTGAGGCCTTTTGTCATGTATCTTATTTGCAGGTTCAACAAAGATGCATACATTTGTACTATGTTTAAAGTACTTAATATGTTGCGTACTTATATGTGCTGTTTACTTATATGTTTACACAAGGCATCAGAGAGAAACAGCATTTCAATCCAGTCTAGGGAGACTAGTCATTAACAGGAGGACCAGCGAGCAGCATCCCTACACGTTGTCCTTGAACACGACTCCAAACCCTAAACTGTTCTGCAGCTGATCCGACACTTTTCTTTTTGCAATGGAGAAAGTTGAAATGAAATTTCCCCCTTTCAATAAAGGATCACATTACATTACAGGGAGGGGCAGCTGATGAATGAGAAGCATGGACAACCATAAGGGTGAATGTCTTCATCATCCATCCACAGGGCTGAAAATACTCGTGCCATTACGGCCGAGAGCAGAGCGGAACATTTGCAGGGAGAAGGGGGTGTGGATAGATGGGCGAGGAGGAGGACGAGGAGATTATCTTACATTTATTATGGTGGAGCAAATTAAACAGGGGAGGTAATTATTTTTATCTGGAGAGGAGAGGGAGAGGGATCTATTCTTAGCTTTTACCCCAATGGCTGGTCCACAGGACAGCTCCACAGCGTTGAGCCTGTTTTACAACCCCAACCCCCAAAGTCCAGCTCTGCTCCACTGCTGCTGCATCAAACACACACAAACGACAGGAAAATACTTGATTGCCAATGAGTATGATTTTATGGAAGTAATGAAAAAAAAGAGTTGAAGGCCTTTTATTCTTCCGTTAACTTATTTAGCTCTGCATAGAGCGGAGAGAACTGCTTACACCACAGAAGATTTCCTAAGTAAATAAATAAATTTCCCCAAGGGCGACTTTCTCCTCAATATTTTTTATATTGAGGTTCGAGGGATGTCAACGATGTTATTGTTCCCCGGAGTGGGATGAATGATGTCAGCAATATTCAGCTTTCATATCTGGGAACATCATAAGAGGAAAGCAGGCGCTCTAGTCGTGAGATGGGAGAAGAAATCATTCCTCTGTGGAGTTTGCTAATAACATCACTCACTGTGGAAAATAATGTGTTGACAATGAAGCCAGGATTTAATGATTATACAGTAAAAACCTCACTCGTGTAAATAAGATGTAATAAAGATTTAAATTACAAGAATCAACTTAACTTCCTGAACTCAAAAACAAAGACACAACAAGTGTCGAACATTCAGGATGTCACGAAGTCACAGGTTCGCCAGAATCACTCGAATCCATCATGAAATAGAACAGTAGTGGCACAACAGTGTGAAACCACATTTAAATCCACTAGATCTCGATTTTTATTTGAATCTCAACGCGCCTGAATTCATTTTCATCAAGATCCATGAATTATTCTCGGCGCAATTCAAGAAAAGGTTGAAAAATGCCCTCATGATGTTCAAAGACAGTAAAAAAAAACTGTCCTGTATCCGCCCCCCTGATCCGGAGTCACACCCAGATAACATACGGATGTGGGCCACTTCAGACAATGATGCAGCACTTCTGGTCTTCTTGTGATATGAGCCTTAAGTGGCCCAAACACCCCAAAACAAATGTGGGTCTTTTCTGGCAAACATGTGGTGCTTTAGGCAAAGTGTAATCTGGATGTGAACCTAAAGTGGCCCATGTGGTAAATGGTAGATGTGGCCCAAATAGCACAAAACAAATTCAGGCCCTATTTGGTTGACATGCGGCATTGCTATGACATTTGGCCCAGATCTGGCAAACAGACATTCCACACGGTCTGTGGGCCGGATGAAAGTGTGGCAGTGTGACAGTGCAGAACCAAACTTTACTGTGATAATCTGTCCAGTATCTTTGCTTAATTCTGCTAGATATCAGACAAACAAACTAAGAAACCCAGATGAAGACATAAGCTGCTTGTAGGAGGTGAATATCTGCACAAAGGGTAAGTTAACCCATCGATCTATCAATGATCAAACCTACATTTCTGTCTGAAGAGCTGAAAATAGGCAAAAGCAGAAGATTTTCACGCCAGTCAAAACCGTGTCTGTGAGGTGCTTAGTCATCAGTGTCTGTCCCAGCAAGGTGAACACGCTGTGTGAGGCGAGTGATTGCCGGTGGGTCCGTTTGCCAACTGACCCCCCCACCTTGTCCAGCGCCGTGCACACCTCTCATGCACACGTACTAAAATTAGCAAGTCCCTCTCTGAAATTCCTCCTCCTTGTCCTTTCTCTTTCTAATAAAGATTTGGACTTTGAACTTGTAGCCTCAGAGTGAAAGACAAAAAAACATACCAATAAACGATTCTTTTTTTTAACTCCATCTGAAATCAAGAGTCTTTTCCAACTGTTTTAAATTTTAAATTCATCACTGTACTTAACATTCAGTGGTGAGTGACAATGATTTACCGCCAGCCATTTCCATAATAGTTGGTAATAACCTTGCCTGTGTGAGAGAGCGATGGGGGATTTTATTTTTACATGAGCACCAGCCACATTACCATCATCTGCATCATGTATCAGATGTCCTCCGCTGTGGAGAGAGGGGCTGAAAGACGGAGGAGACGGACTGAAGGAGCAAATCCACTTAAAGGCAAACGCGGACACCGGAGAGTTTGAGGGGGTCGGAGCTCTCGGGGTGAGGAGTGAGGAGTGAGGGGCTCATGTAACTGTCGGGGGTTCGATAAAGGTTAACATGAGACCCTACACAGGGGTCTACAGGGAGGCTTCAGAGTGCAGGGTGGTGAGAGGGGGATCAGGGGGATCATTACTGTGCAAAGACGTCATGATCGAACCAAAAGGAGCAACTTCAAACTATTACAGCAACATATACTGTGTGTTCCATTGGAGTGTTGGTGCCATGCAGGCACAAGAAAAGAAAAAAGGAGAAGAGGAAGACTTTGTTTTCATTTCATTTTCTTGAGAAAAGCTGCAATCTGGAGAAGAAAGAAACAATAAAGTCAAAATGTGGAAGTAAACTTGACATTTCAAGTTAAAGTCTAAATTCTGAGATTATATCAAACGACACCCAAGCGCATAGCTGCCTTAACAAATTATCAACGTGTGACATTATTTCTCTTTTCTCACATAAACACAGTGGTAATCAGGTCGGCTTTGTTCTCCAAGGAGAAAAGAATATCTCTCTGATTTAGTTTGAAGTTTCTCTCAGATTTCTGACTTTATTCTTGGCGTTCCAACTTTATTGTCGACACTTTATACTCGAAATACAAAAGGAAAAACTAAATCTTCCTCCTCCTATTTTTGTGTCTGGGCCCTATGCTCTTCCTTTTTGGTTTGGTATCCAGTATTTCTTTCATTTCAACAACTATACAAAACTAAGCAATACAAATATATTACTCTTATAGCTATTCAAATTCTATGAACATATCTGAAAAACACAGATGGCCATTCCTTTTTTGGGCTGTGGCTCAGTTTGACTTTTTGGGACAAATGTTATGGGAACAATCGTTTTAAGAATTGAGAATCTGCGTCTCTATTGGTCAAAGAAACTGACTTACTTTGGTAAAAAACTATTAAGATCAGGATTAAGATTAAATAAAAGATCTGAGTACTTTGTTTACCTGTGACTGATGGTGTGAGCATGTGTGTTGGTCTTATCCCTCACTCCACCAAGGTCAGAGTTCATTGTCATGGCAGTGACGGTGTGTATATAATTCATGCAGGGGGAGGTTGTAACGTTGATGACCAGCAGCTGAGTCAGGCCGGGCTCGGCTGCCGGTAACTCGGCCGGTGTGTGTCACAGATATTGATGCAGGCCTTGTCACAGAATACACACGCGACAGCTTTTTGTTTGCGGTCTGGACAGTTTTGATTGCATTATGTATAGCAAGACATCTGATAAGATCGAGGTCACAGCCTCTGGAAATGGCCTCAAATGGCACCGGACGGTCAAATAAGGGCCCTGGGATCTGATATGCCAGCAGCACGGGGACGTCTGCAGACTTATTTACTGCTGGTGTCTCTCTTTTTCATCCTCCTTTGTCCCTTTCCCT
Source organism: Hippoglossus stenolepis (assembly GCF_022539355.2). NCBI lineage: Eukaryota > Metazoa > Chordata > Actinopteri > Pleuronectiformes > Pleuronectidae > Hippoglossus > Hippoglossus stenolepis. The sequence goes on from NC_061497.1 coordinate 18,414,687, forward strand.
CACTTTGCAATCTTCCTCTCTCGGCTCCAGGCTGATACAGAAGCACAGGCTTAAGAATACAGGAAGGGATGAGCGAACAAACAAACAGCTCTGAGGACATAGGATAAGCAGAGATGTAGAGAATTTGCCAGAGAGTGTGAAAACAAACACAAACCGAAGCTGGTCCGTGATTTGACCCTGTTTTCTGAAGTGTCTTTTATTAGAGTTCATCAGAGGAATATCACCTCATTTGAAATTCAAACACTGTAGCTTCATGATGTCTAATTAATAGGAAAACTATGTTATCACTTGCTCATTATTTCAGATTGTTAGGCTGCATTAGTGAACTGTATCTCTTTTCTCTTGATGTCTATGTAAGCCGTCTTATCTGTGGCTCTAGATATGAAGCTGCATCAGTGACTCACCCACTGAAAGACTAAATCTGTCTGTCACATCCTAACGTTCATATTACTGTCGTTCATTAGGAAAGGAATCTGCTCGGGGGTTTTCTGAGAGGGATTTGAGTGGGGGGGGGGGGAGTTACTGTATCAAGTTAATTTGAATTTAAAAATTAATTATTTGCACCAGACTGTGGATCAGTGTGATTCATTCAGTCACTTCTGATTTATACCAAGAGAAAGTTACGTGTCTTTAAATATATCATAAGTCATTTCATAATAAAACATGAAGTTTGGTTTTCATAGTTTTGAATAGTTTTGTTGGGATATAAGCTTTTGAACATGGAGCAGTTTAACATTCATTTAAGTTCTGTTGTAAGTCAACAAGACATGAGTCATTTGTTTTGTGGCACTGATTGTCCCAACAAAGCCAGGAAGTAAGTGAAGAAAGCAACTTCAAAGTAAAACAGGATCTGCAAACAAAGCTATAAATTTAAAAAATCAATATAAACAAAACCAAAGTCCAGATTGTGAGTCCAAACTGAAAATCCAAAACTCCACCGTGTCAAAATGAGTCAAACGCAAAGTTTCAAAGACAAATCAAAAGTTCAAAACATAAATTAGGTCAATTCAACAGAAAGTATTTCATAAATTCTTCACAGGAGCCGAATCATGATGTAAAGTGTGTTTTACATTTTAATAAGTTGAATATTGAGGGGTTATAGACATTATTGGTGTGACCTTGGGCTGAAGGAGACTGTTGTGGGCATTTTTCACTGTTTTCTGATGTTTTATAGGCTTCAAGTGATTAATCTAGAAAATAGACAGGAGATTGATAGATGATGAAAATGATTGACTTTGAGGATCTCTGGTTTTCATCAGAGACTCAATAAGCAAGGCAGAACAATCCCTGTGACACCATCATACTCAGTTTACTTCCGGCAGCTCTTCAGTGTCTTCATTTGTTTTGGTCCTGGACCTGCGGCCCCCCCCTGTCACTGAAGTAATCAGCAGGAACTTGCCCTGCGGAGCCTCTGGGATTCCCCGTAAAGACGCCGCTCCTCAGCTGATTTCACCAGCTGCCTCTGAGTTTTTTAGTCTTGACCTTCTGTTTGCACGTGTGCCCGTCTGTCGGATTGGCCGCCCTCCAGATACTGGTGATGTGTTACTGGCAGATGCCTCCGGAGCTCCAGCTGTGATCGAGATTTTATTGTCTTTGCTCCACGTGAGCTTTCCCTCATCCCTGAAAACTAATGAACCTCAGCAGCAGAGCTTTCAATAAGTTTGACTCATTATTTAGATGTTTATGTGGCACACGAGCAAACGTTCCTCTTCTACTAGTTACAGAGAAAGTTATTAATTAATGCTTTGATAGAAGTGGCTCATAAAGACTTTTAAAATAAAGGTATACAGGTCCTGGAGGACACGGGGTGGGCACTGAAGCTTCAGGAGTCACGGCTACATCTTGCTTTTCTGCTGTCCGAGCATGAAATTGAATTTGTCAGTGGATAACGGCTGCCACCTAAAGGTCAGAGGGCCACTGTACGTGTGTGTGGGAGGTGAGAGTATTTGCAGATTGAATGGATTAATTAACTTGCTGCAGTTTAAACAGTTTCTGCAAAAAGCCCAGAGTCATGAAAACGTAGGTCCTTCGGTTTTATTTAGAGAAATACATTTATCCTGGAAGCACCTGGCGGAGAAGTTGCCTCACGCTGCAGGACCACCACTGGAGCATGAAATTGAAATTATTGATGGATACATTCTGACACCAAGAGGTCAGAGTCACGATGAACTGTACGTATACCAGTGGCAGATTGGAAGTTGTGCAGTTACATGTTACTTCCAAACCTGTGTACTTACTCTAAAGTAGTAAGTATATAGTCAGTATAAAACTACTTTTATCTGTACTTTGCATATGCTTATATTAATTGGAAGCTCTGCAGGTTACCATGTCACTTCCAAAACAAATTGCTCTTAAATATGTGCCATATAAAACTATCTTTTTCTATCTTTTCTTTACATCTAATGTAAATAATAAAATATAAGCTTATTAGTGTTTAGTTTGTACATGTTGCATGCACACCAGTATACTTACTTTAAAGTGTTATACTGTATATAACTACCATTATTTATACTTTATCTTTCATGCACTGTAAACAGTATTTACTAACATAACAAAAATAAAAAAGAACATAACAAATGTCAGATAATTTCACAGTTTTATTCAGTTTCACTAAGAATAAGATGTATTGCATAAAACTGTGAGCTGGAGACTAGCCTCGTAGACAGTCCTCCATGGCCTGCAGCTCCTGTAGTTCCGGGCAGTGCGGACCAGAGTGCAGGCGCAGGAGTCTGCTGACCTCGGGGATGAGAGAGAGGGCCGGGCCTCTGGCTCCCCTGGGAGGACGAGACGAGAACAGAAGACCTTTACTGATAATGTCAGTCAAAACAATAAAATACTACAAGTTTTCAAACTGTTGAGTTGTAGACTCGTGTCTAGCTCTTCGCCTTATTAAATCTCATTAAAGGAAATGACTTGGACAGCTGCACTGTGACTACACGCCTCCCATCAGACAGTGGGAAGCGGCGTGCCCTGAAGACTGTCCTCACTGTCGGTACAACTTACTCACCCGTTGAAGTGTAGCTGAGCTAATTTGAAGAGTTGCTGACCCAGTTCAATACTGTCATCTCCGTACTGGGAGCCAATAGCTATGGCGCTGCGCTCCAGATGGGAGGCTGCGTTATCCCAGTCACCTACGAACGACAAAGCAAAGCAGTAAAAATCAGAGCTGCTCATACATCTGGACATGAAGGGTGTCTGAGAATTCTAATATTGGATTTAGCTTAGAAATATGAAATTTTACACATCAGCAGAGATGTCCGTTAATAGTTAAAGTGCATATATATTTTTAAATATAAAATGTTCGCAATGGAGTGGAAGGTTTTCCAAATTTAAATTTAAATTCATATTCAATAACTAGTGCTATCCCATTTGTTGAAATAATTCCAATTTAATTTGTAATCACTTTCCACTAAACTGCAATGTGAGTTTTTTTATCTTTAAAAAAATTAAGTTTGTGTGAAGATGGGGGTGCACTAATCCCATAATGGAGTAGTGCACATGCACATACACATTCATTTCCTCACCCACTGTAGCATATGCTCTGGCCATAGCATCAGCCAGCTCTCCCTGTAGAGGGTGCGTCTCTGCAAGGACTCGTGCAGCCTGACACTGAGTCCTACTCAAGAGTCTCAGAGCCTCATCTGAGGGGAGAATCACATGAAGATGTCACAAAGACCTTAAACTGTATCTATAAACCTAATCAGCATTTGAAATATGGTTTTCCCAGAATTCCCACCTGGCCTCTCTCTCTCCATGAGGTCCACCGCTTTCTCCAGGTCGACTCTGATCTCCTGCAGCATGAGGCTCACTTCAGATGACGACACACGATGACAACAGGACGACTGGGAACACATGAATCCTGTTCCCTTGTCTGCACCGCTTCTCTGAAAATCATAAAATGTTGCAAAAACAATTTAGATGGAAAAGTCAACAGTCGTAAGGTCGATCTTGAAAGAGTAAAAAAACTTTTAAAAAGCAACTTTCAGACTAGCTCATACTTTGAGAGATCCTTTGCACTTGAAACACAGGAGTCCCTCCTCGAGCCGAGTACCTCCACCACCCGACCGCTGCTGTCCGCCCCCCGTACCTCCCTCCTCCTGGGTTCGGCTGCAGGCCTCACACTGACACAGGAAGTAGTACTGTTCCTGCAGGAGATGCTGGCGTTTGCGGGTCACCATCCTGCTGCTGTGAGGACCTGGAGGAGACAGTGAGGACTGGTGAAAGCTGCAAAACTTATACATAAATCAATAAGACGAGAAGAAGGTTATAGAGCCACACAGGAAACTGTAAATAATGATGTGATCATTTCAGGAGATAGAGGTGTAATGTAGTGGTGCTGTAGAATCAGCATGAGCCCTGACAATGGGTTTTCTTTTGCATCAGTTATTCCAAATCTAAAGCGATTTCTTTTCATACACATGCTCAGAATCATTTTCTTACCATAGCAGTGCAGGATCTCTTGTCCTGCATCGATAACTTTGGCTGCTCTGACAGTCACAGTGACTCCGGGCTCAGACACACTCTCACTGAGGTCTGCAGACGGATCCGACCCGGAGGGCTCCACAGCAGCTCCGGTGCTGAACGCCAGGCTGGTGTTGGGACAGCAGGAGTGATTCAGGAGACTAAGAGTTGGGAATATTGCCGTGGCAATACGGATTTCCCTGCGGGACTGCACCGGGGAGTTAGTTGCTCCTGTCAGACGCAAGACATCCAAAAGTAAAAGGTCACCATGTAAGCTGAACAGTTGAAGATGTAATTATTGAAAACGCACAAAATATTTTACTGCCTAGTGGATTGTACCAGATAAGCATGGATACAGTTAGAGTGGTGCTAAGTTAATTCATTCAATAAGTTGATCAACAAATAAATAATTATGATAAATGATTAAAAGTCAAATACATACACTGGTTCTAACTTTTTAATTGTCAAGTTTTCTTAGTTATGATATTAAACTGAATACCTTTGGATTCTGGATTCTTAGTCAAATTACATTTTGAGATTTTATCAGCGAATTGATAAATTCGTTGAATAATATTAATTAATTTAGTGTATAAATGTATAACTAATCTATTATGAAAATAGTTGTTCCTATAGACATAAAAAAAAAATTTAAATACACGTTTGCATAACTATTATCATATTAGAAAGTTAAGAGAAAAAAGATTTAAAACTTTGCACAGTCAAACGCTTTTGCTGAAACTCTGAGTTGATGAGTTTGATCAAAGAATAAACTTAGATTTTTCATTCATGTTTCTCACTTTAACAGTTTTAATTGGTTACAGCAACAAAGTTAAATTTGAAGTCAGGCAGATAACACTGTATCAAATCTGTATACGTTACCTGCATCTTGCAGCGAGACGATCGCCTGGGCGTTACACCTAAGTTGCAGCATGTGCCTCAGAACTGCACTTCCCATCAGCCACAGCTCCGTGCTCCAGTCTGCGTTGCCTCCATCCTCCTCTGGTGCCGCTGGGGGCCCACTGAGGGTCCAAGATGCAGGTGGAGGTCCTGTCTCACTCAGCCTCCGGAAGAGCGTTGCTATGGTAACAGCGTTGAGGAAACGCAGAGCAGGGCTGTGGCGGTTCAGGTGGTGAAGCAGGTGAAACACGCTGAGGTAAGAGTCACCGTAGTGTGAAGCAGCAGGATCGGGTTGATTTGTATAAGTGTCACTCGACTCTGTCCTTGGACCGTCAGGCTCCGACTTTGTGTGCTTGCCTCTGATTGGCTCCCTGGCCGTTTGGATGTTTTTTAACCCCGCCTTCAGCGTTGCCCTTAGTGCGAGCTGTGACATCACACCCATCACCATCAAATCTGCTCCCAGTGGACATTCCCACTGGTGATGTTCCTCCCAGGCATCCTGCTGGCAGTCGGAGGAACAGTATCGGCTGTAACTACACCCGTCACACGGCAGAGGACACAGGGTTTCACTCAAACACCTGTGACAGCGTCGGTGCTCGGTTCCAAACCCTCCTCTCTCTGTCTCCAGCCCTCCTCTCCTCCCCTGCACCTCCTCCACCCCTGGTATGAGGACGCAGCTGTACGGCCTGTCAGTCAGGATCACCTCCCCAGCTGCTATTCCCTGCACAGCCACCAGGTGTCGGCCTTTCTCCGGGCTGAACCCCACCGTAGCTTGAGGACAAATCTCACTCGTGAGAACAGATGGTGCTTCGGCTCTGTCCGGACCTTGGTGATTCTTTGAGGCAGCACCGTGACGATCGTCCTTTTCATCTTGACCTCCAGAGACGTGTTTGAGACACTGTGTGCGACGCTCTTCAAGTTTGTGGAGGAGATGAGAGGGGTAGCCATTCTTCAGGGCTCTGTCAATGTCATTCAGGCAATCCTAAAAAAAACAGACATTCAGGAGTGTGACTCACAAAATTACTTACTTATGAAAAATGATTTTACCCGTAAAATGCTTTAAGTCTAGGACTGAGTATTAATCCAAACCTAAACCAGGAGGCACTGAGCTGAGAAGGCTGAGAAAGGAGGAGTGAATGCTTCTGTCAGACACTAAACAAAGCTGTAAAGACGACTTATAGTTCATACAAATAAGATAGCAAAATATCTAATATTAGATTTTCTGTCACATTATCACTTGCTGTATAAGCAGTTTCAGTCTTTCTGTTATTCAGCCTATACCCTCATTGATATAAACGCTGTGGGAAATTTTATATAAACACTACAACTCATAGATTCCAGAAGAGTTTCAGCACAAACTGAACATTATAAACTTCACACACGAGGAGTTCTGTGTTAGACTGCATTAGTTTTACACTGACCTGCATAATACACTTCTAACTGAGTGCATATTGCAAGAGTGACCAAGTGGAGAATATAATTTAATGTCAATGATGCATGTGAAAAGGTCAGAATCCTGACACTATATTCTAAAATCATTCATTCATGGGCCCTTATTCATGAGTAAAGTACAAACAGCGAGTTGAACCTGTGACATTACTGTGTAGCAGTAATAACACGAGTTATGGTAACATTTCCCTGCAGGATCAGTCAAGTGCCGTTTAAACTGGTCCCTCAATCATGACTCTGGCTGTTAAACATCAGCACAAGCAGAGCTGGTTTAAAACTAATTCCATTGAAACCACAAGTCACACAGTGCTTCATTATTTAACAGGGAAAAACAATACTGATATCAGGAGTGTAGATATCGGCCAATACCGATCTGATACCAGTGTTTTTATTAATTAATAAGTTGTAATCTTTTATTATATAAATAGCTGTACTGAAATGTTATTTATTATACAATCCAAAATGATCATCCACCGCAAGTTGGTAAAACAAAATCTTAAAAATGAACGTTTAAAGCCTTCATATAACTAAATGTACAGGTCCTCAGGAATTTACCTAAATAGATCGCCCCCCCCATGGATCACCCCAAATGTCACAATACCCGAATCCAGCTGTGTGAGTCAGTATCTGATTCTGTGACATCAGCGTGGGATCGGTGCTTCCCCATTATTTGAGCAGAAGTTCAAGATGGCAGCATCTCACCTGGTAGAGCTGCAGGTGGTAGAGGGCAGCGGAGCGGTTGGCGTAGCAGAGAGGCAGCTGCTCTGACCTCAGGGGAGCAGAACAAACGCCCTGTCGACACAGGAGACAGAGACGCTGAGCACTGATGCACAATTACGAAAGGGACAGTTCACCCAAAACAGAGTTGCAGGCAAAGTGACACCTTCTTCAGACGTAATAAAACCACAGATCAGGGGACATTTAGGCTAATGGTGTAAATTACCTCGTTTCAGGTCGAATTTGAATGTCGGGGCTTGGGGACACTTGGGTGACACCACATGAGCAGTTGGAGGAATGTTATGTTTTTTTTCTGTTGTTTTATTACGTCTGAAGAATCTGTCCCCATTTACTTCAATTGTATTGGATTTGGCTGCAACGCTGTTTACCCCTGAAACTCCAGAAGTGTTTTGTGGACTCGAACACTTCCCCCCCCCCATCGGCACAGTGGTGAGGGGATAATGAATGCATTTACATTTTTTGGTGAACTATCCCTGTAAGACTGGGAGGGTTGTCATGTCTGAGGCCTACTGCCATTTAATACACAGTGTATTTTAACATACGATTTTGAAATAGTTTACATATATATAATTTCTTTTACATTATACACAATTTTCTATTATATCAGAACTTTTACTATATTTTCATGACATGAATTCTAATGGATAACTGTACACACTCGTGGAACAAGATTAAAATACAGACATCAGATGGAAATAAAAAGCTAGACGGTATTTTGAAAGATGACTTTTACATCCACGCAGTCTTTGATTGAGGTTTAGTATAAATCTCTCTTTCTACCTGTGAGTAGTGCAGAGCGGCTGCAGTGTAGTCTCTGCTCTTGAAGCTGCAGTTTCCCTTCTCCCTGCACTTGGCTGCTCGCTCTGTGTCCTTCTGCGCTGAGCCTCTGTCACAGATCGACTCCAGAAAGTCCAGATCATCTTGTCTGGAGAACAAGAGACAAGTTTCCATTAATGAGACACAGAGGGAAACTCTCTGTATGGGACTGACAGCTGAACCAGGGTCCTGTTTAAAAAGTGACCCCTGCAGGATTATAAGGGAATAGAAACAAATTCATATAGTTAATTCACTTTGGACAACAGACTGGTGATTATTATAAAAGTGGATCAGGTGGTTTGCTCCAGATCGGTGTCCCCTGAGGACTGACCACAGCAGCAGCTTTTAAACAGTTTAGATAAAAACACACTTTAAAACCTCTAGTGATGGACCACTGTGGTTTTAGCTGCAGCTACTCACGTTGTCAGAGTTGAGGCACATTTAAAAACATCATCTACTTCGACCAGGGATGTAAAACGCTCCCGTGACTCGGGATCGAGCCTCGTCCATTTCTGTGCAACGTGGTCCTGCCACTGGACACAAGGAAGGTCCATGATGAAGACAGACTCGGTAGCGCAGGAGGAACGTGGGAGGTTTATTTTGACTCCGTGTCCCGCCGCTTCTGAAGCGGATGCGTTACAGGAAGTTACAGGGAGTTTCCGACAAGGACTTTCAAAATAAGACGCATGCTGTTCAACACTGACAGCTCAGCAGAGGGAATCAATAGCGCCATAATTAAAGCGATAGTTCACCAAGATACTCATTATCTACTCACCACTATGCCGACGGAGGGTTTGGGTGAAGTGTTTGAGTCCAATAGACACTTCTGGAGTCTCAGGGATAAATAGTGTTGCTGCCAAATCCAATATAATTGAAGTCAATGGTGAAATATTCTTCAACCTTATAAATAAACAGAAAACCACTGCTTGCAAGACAAATGTTTCACGACAATCAAAAAGCTTAAGTATAAAGACAACCTAGGTCTGAGGAGATGATAGAGACAGTTTTGCCCTAAACTTCTTTGACCACATGTTCCGAGAACTAAGCCAGAACCATGTCACATATCTCTTTCACCACAAGATCAAGTAAATCCATATCATGCTTTGGAAAGAGACAAATTGTTGGACTCAATCTAAAACAGGGGCTACTGATCAACTACACATGTTTGATATGTGTGAGAAACCTGTGGAATTTATATGCTCTGATGTTTCATCATTTGAGAAATCATTAAAAACTTTAGTAGAACTAAGACTTGGATGAGCATTCTTGTGCTCAATTCCTTCCCTTAAAAACTCAAACGCCCAACGTGGGGCTCGAACCCACAACCCTGAGATTAAGAGTCTCATGCTCTACCGAACTGAGCTAGCCGGGCTTCTTTCACTGGTTTATCACATCACAACTAAAACATCTGTTTGCAAGACACATGCTTCATGACAAGTAAACAGCTTTAGTCTAAAGACAACCGAGGTTTGAGGAGATGATCAGATCTCAGAGACAGTTTTGCCGTTAACCCTTTTGACCACATGTTCAGTGAACTAAACCAGAACCATGTCACATATCTCTTTCTCAACGAGATTAAGTAAATCCATACCATGCTTTGAAAAGAGATCCAATCCCCTGCGGTTTCCACTCTTTGCTAATCTATAGCATCAAGACAAATTGTTGGTTTCAATCTAAAACAAAAGGTACTCATCAGCAACACATTTTTCATATGTGTGTATGAAACTTGTGGAATATATATGGTGTGATGTTTCCTTGTATCAGGAATCAACTTTAGTAAAACTAATACTTGGATGAGCATTCTTGTGCTCAATTCCGCCCCTTAAAAGAAATAACGCCCAACGTGGGGCTCGAACCCACGACCCTGAGATTAAGAGTCTCATGCTCTACCGAACTGAGCTAGCCGGGCTTTCTACTGTGAAGTCATCAAACCTTATTCAACATCAAAAACAGTCTATGTCTGAGGAAATGATCAGATCTCAGGACCAAACTAAACTTCTTTGACAACATGTGGCGTATTTGTGCAGGTATAAATACAACAAATATAAAAGAAGGAAGTCCATTATTTGCCATGTGAAGTTAAAGTGTGACGATCAGATCTCAGAGACACACTCTCTCTCTCATCATCATCATCATCATCATCATCATCATCATCATCATCATCATCAGTTTTCTCTTCTCTGAGCTTCTTCTGACTTTGTTTCTCTCTCTCTCTCCAACCCACCACCAGTTGAACAAACCTTACCTCTCTCTCTCTCTCTCTCTCTCTCTCTCTCTCTCTCTCTCTCTCTCTCTCTCTCTCTCTCTCATACACACACACACACACACACACACACACACACACACGCGGACACACAAACCCTGACCCAATGTACTCTTTTATTTTGAAGGTAACAACCGGCCACTTCCTGTGTTGTCCTCGTCTCCCTCACGTTTCTGTTTTCATATCGAAAGTAACGTCGCTAGTCTCGCGAGATCACCCGCCCCTTCATCTCGCCTACGCGTAAGCAAAGCTATAAGGTCTGTGCGCGCTGAACGCAGCTTTATCCTGGAGACATGAGTGTAGAACTCACACCGGGGGCCATTGGCGTAAGTGTGAACTTTAATACAATGCAGATAATCTTTATTTCCTCTTAACTCGGTGTTGCCAGGCTGATATTTTAGCAAACGTAGCTCCACCAGCAGAAGCATGCTAGCACTGGTTGCTAACGGGATTTGAAGTGTCAGCTGTTTCTGCAGTTGTTTACAACTTTTAACGGTAAATAACATTGGATTTAAACGATCAGAACTGGGAGAAACAGTGAGTTTCTCTGCGTGTGTGGTAATTAAGTCAACACAGGTTTATTGTATTTGATTCAGTGGATAGAAAACAATCATGATTCCTTAATAGAGTCAAACTAATTAGCTTATGAGCTAATGTTTAGCAGAAAGTTGCTTCACAAAACAAGTGTGTAAGTTTATATTAGCAGTGTGTTAATGTAATCAGACAGAATGAGACAAAGCAGGAGGCTTTAATAAAACTGTTTTGTGTTTTAGATCCTGTTCAGTGGCTCACAGGTCAACAACCCTGTTCTGCAGCTGCTGGTAAGTACGGTTCAAACAATTCATCTGCCAACTCACCCATATTCCATTTAAAACACCACCTCAGAAGGGAAATTCAATGGTTTGACAGGTCGTGGATTACGTGAAGTAGATTGGAGTTTCTGTTTTGGGTTTATGTTGTGGTCACAATAATAACATTTAAAAGGAAAACGTGTAAAAGTCCAATGTTGCTGTAAGGAAGTCTGACTCATTGATTTCACTCGTCCAGTACAACTGAAGACATTAAAAATAATAGCTACCAATGCAATAAATGGATAGTTGGCTCTTTTATTTATCCTAAGGGAAATTTGGGATTGATCTTTATCTTTACTGTCACACTATCAAACTAGAATGGCACTCAGTAGAGCCATACCTCCACCGAGGCCCGAGTTTTGTGTAATCCTGCTCACAGACAAATGTTCAGGGGTGAAATAATAACGTTCTTGGCGATGAAAAAACATAAATGTCCTATAAGTCATAGCATTTAAATATTTGTGTGCTCATGTGACGATTATTTTACATTATTGTATGTTTTCCCTGTGTACACAGGTCAGTTGATAAGTCATCATGGAACAGTGAACTTTCCAGTATTGAGCAAGAGTATCCAGAGATTTTAAAGGGTTGTTGTGTTGTGTATAACATCCTTTGCTTCCTCTGTGTTTGTCAGAGCTTGCGGAGGATCAGTAGTTCCACTGGACCAAACAGGTTCCGGCTTATGATGAGTGACGGTCAACACTCATCAACTTGTGAGTATCTTGCCGTATGTAATGATACATCTCTGGTGTGGTGGCAGTAGACTAATAAATGATTAATTATTATAATTAACAATTATATTTTAGAGGAAAACGGAGATGATGGATGGAGAGTTTTCAGTGGTACATGAATGTATTTGGTTTTGATGTGTTTGTGTACGCAGCCTTCCTGCTGGTCTCGCAGTTAAACAATCTGGCTGAAGAGAACATCCTGGAACCATACTGTGTGTGTATGCTGAAGAAGACCCTCACCAACACTCTGGCGGATGGCAGGTATGTGTTTCTTGTTTCTATCTCCCTCTCCTTTCTATTTGCGGCATGAAATCAGCTTTGTCTTCGTTTTCCACTTGTGTTGCAGGCGTATCGTGGTTGTGATCGCTCTGGAGATCTTGCAGTCGGCTGAGGAAACTGAAGGAAAGATTGGAAGTCCCACTCCATACGGCACAGATGGTATGTTTCTTTAAAAATGTACATCCATGAAGTAAGAAACATTAATAAAAAGCTTCTGCAGGTTCCCTTATGCTCTTTATTCAAATTGCAGATGGATCTCCAGAGAATTCGGCCTCAAGCACGTTGGTGTCTTCATCGGCTGCAGCACCTGGACCCTCCAATGAGAGCAGCAGCAGTGAGTGTGTCATGTTTAACATTTTCTATATGATGTCATGCTTCTGTAAACACGATTCTTTGGTCTCATCAGTCATTAAACATACTTGAAGTGCTGGACTGTGGTAAATCCTCTTTATCCGACTTAAAGGATAATCATTTCAATACCAGTGATTTTCTTGCTTTGGCAAAGCAGCTTCTCATCCACAGCACCAGTTATTAAAGTGAAATCTGATTGCTTTAGCAGTATCAGGTTTTTACAGTAAATAGGCATCATCTGCAAGGCTCCACTTATTTAACAAAAATCTTTGACAGCTAACAAATTGGATGAATGTCTCGCATATTCGTCAAGCACACACTTATTGATTGCTACACTTACATTCTAGATAATATACCAAGATTATACAACAGTTAATCCTTTGGTTTCCATAAACACAAGAGCAGCATGAGGTTGATGCCGATTCAAATCAATGAAGATAGTCTTAGAGTGATTTAGTTTCTAATAGATCTGGTTTTTAAAGCAGCAGCACCCATGGAGAATTGACAGAAGCACAAAAACAACTGTATGCTTAAGCTTTTCAAAGCCTTTATATAAAATATTGAGATATCTCAATAAATCATTTTAATCCTTAGGTTCATGGGTATTACATTATATAGATTAATACTTATTTCCTCTAAACCTGTTCTATTTCTTTATTTAGTAGTAATATGCACTGGATACCTGAATAGTTTTGTTGACTAGAGGTTACTAATTGAACTCTATTCTGCAGTCATGCAGAAGGAGCTCTTGGAAAGTTGTGCTTACATATATAATAATATGAAGTCAGGGATAAAGTAGGGATCATTTAAAATAAATATCTAAGGTAAGAACTAACTGAGTTTTGCCCCAGTTATTTTTGAGAACATTTAAATTTGAAAAACGTATCTCACCAGCAGAGGGAGCCATGTACCCTTTGAAGGAGGACTGCTGATAAATGATGTGCTGCTCTCTCACTGGTTCTTCTCAGTGTTGTTGTTCTGCAGACATAGTTTTGCACCCGCACATTCCTTGTTGTTCATTTTTCAGACACTTCAACGTGTTGGATAAAGAAAGTTGTTTTCAATCCTCTAATATTCATTGGACTTTAGTGTTCACAGGCTGTGGTCTAAGTGTGGGTTAAGAGCAAAATGAAACAGGATCAGGTCCAATGCTACGTTAATGGAAAATCACAATTCCTTCAGATCAAGTTTCTTTTTTTCAAATTACACTTTTATCATTAATACTGCTCAGCTATCAGAGAAGAAAACAATTTGTTATCGAATAGCCATTGTGGCTGGTAGAGTTAATAACTCGCTGTTTCACTGTTTTACAACCAAACAGATTTTTATAACAGAGTAGGAACCCCCCCCCCAAATAACGTTTGGTTTCCTGCCAAAGCGACTGGTGCCATGTATCATGCCTAAAGTAGTCTGTGTTTTATCGCAGCTTCTTTTATTAGCTTAGCCTTTGTTTCACTCAGTTGTTTTATAGCAACGAGCGCTCATAGCATCAACATTGATTTTGTTGTGTGGCAGAAATGTACCCAATAGTCCTCCTCCATGGAGGATGTAGGCAAGTGGGTGGATAATGAGCACTTGCTATATATTGTGTGTTTGTGCATGCGTAGGTGTGTGTCCGTATGTGTGTGTTGTGACTGGGGGAGCTTGTGTGGGCCGATGGCTCCTCGAGTTCATGGTTTCATGAATATTGTGTTGTGGACTGAATCCCCACGTAGCTGAGCACAGACGGCGGGAGAGGGAAAAAAGTCGGCAAAGAAGAGGCTCTGCATTAAGTCTTCATCAGACTCTATCCTTATTATATCCTCTGATCCATGTTACCTCAGAGATCCCGCCAGATACAGGAAACCTGCTGCTCTGTTTAATTGTTCTGTTGATGAAATGGCCCTGCATTCCTCTGTAGAGCCCAAACTGAACCGTATGCATAACATTTAGAAGTGTTTTCTCTGGCGCAATGCAGCCAAGTGTTTGATTACTTCCCAACTTTTTTGTAAATTGCATTTTCAGGAAGAAGGTACAATTGTGTGCATTCACAGAATTGCTTAATGCTACACATTTCCAATGAGCTGTGGGTGACGCAGTGGTTATAGGGACATTGCTGTTGTGTTGGAGGATCTGGGCTCAATCCTCTGTAAAGACTTCACTCCTCGCTTCCTTTACTCATGTCTCATCCTCGTGTCTCAGCTCCTGTCAGTAGGTTTGCTCGAGAGAGAGCTCAAATGCGAGAGGGTATAGAATTTCTGCATTTCTATAGTGCTTTTCTCAACCTCGGAGCTGTTAAACTACAAGTCTACACACACACACACACACACACATACACCCACATTCATTACAGCGCTCTTATACCATTCACAGATGACACAGACAAAATTCTTAGTTTGGTGTCTTGCCCAAGGACACTTAAACACGCAGGGATCGAACCCCCAACCATCTGGTTAGTGGACGCCCTCCTGAGCCTCAGCCGTCCAGTGCATATGATTCAGGCTCAAGCTTGATTTTAGAGGACAAATAATAACTGCCCGATCAGCTGAAGAAGCATTTTCTCTGAATTAGTCTCGAGCCACCTGAAGCAGAAAATAAGAAAAAGAAGAAGAAAACATCGGTCAAAGACTTCAGATTAAACATTTAATAATTTGTGTTCCCTCTGAAGACATGAAAAACAGTACAGCCGTCACCGGTGCTGTTTTATTTCTACAAAAACTGTCACAATATTGCTGTTTCTACAACCGTCCATCTGTCCACTGACCAATCGCTGAACAGATTCTGACTGAAGCTGTGTTGCAGTCTAGTTCAAAATAACTTCCACACAATGTAAACCTTTGATTCCTCCCTCCCTCGCTCCCTGTCTCCTCCAAGATGAACATCAGGACTGGAATTTTCCAGTTCAAGGGCTGCAAGACGGAGGAGGAAGCATAGTTAACTGAATGAAAAGCACTCCGCCATAGTCAGTTTTATAGCGACCTCTGACATTCTCGGAGTGGGTGGATGTGATCAGAGAACCTTTATCTTCAGGTGATAGCATTTGATGGTGTTTGAGCTTGTCAGCCACAAGTGACATTTAACTTCCTCTATTTAAAGAACATCAATATTCGAGTCACAATATCAATATTCTGAAATAACAGGCAAAAAAACTGTCTTTAAGCAGTAGGTGTCGAGTCACAGGTCATGACATCATGCCACCGCCGGTTCTGTTACCATTTAAATATTCATCAGGAGCCATCACTTAAAATAGACTAAAGTCAAACTGCTTCGCGGATGATATTTAAATTCCGTTGAGATCTGCACTCGCTGAAGTGCGGTTAAAAAAATATTCATTATTCATCAGTAACCGTTCTCTGCAGGTTTCCTTTGTACTCACAACTCTTTCTCTCTTCTCCTCTGTCTCTCCACAACCCAACAAACACTCGCACGCTGTGTCTTATTCACTTTCTCTTTTTATTGCTTTATTCACGTCTGTATGTTTTCTTTGTGTCTCTACCTACAGGGTCCTCACCACCAAGCAGGCTTTACAAACAGGGGCTGTTGAATACGTTATTGGCATACACATTAGGAGCCCGTGCTGATCTTAATCGCAAAAAATGAGGATCCTTGATAAAGCTCTGTGCACCTCACTGTGCTCCGCTCCCCCTCCACCCATCCCCGCCACCTATTATCTCTCCTTCTCTTCTTTCGCGACCAGCTCCTTCTTACACTCCATCCAGAAAGCGTGTGCATGAATATTGATGTTAATTACCCCGCGCCTGAAAATAGCTGTTCAACCTGTGATTTTCCCCAAGGAATTTGTGCAACACACACACACACACACACACAGAAGAACACACCCCCAAAGGAGGATATCATAGAGGTGCATTTCCTGTTCACCAGCATATGAGCTTAAATCAGGGGAGGGACTCTCTGTGGAATTACATCTTTTATCGCAGACAGTTCTTCACCCCCCCAAACGCTGTCGTTCAGTGGGGCAGGGCACTCGTGCAAAAATTAGGCCTTACATAAAAACATTCTGGTAACAGCTAACTGTCTGGTCTGAATCACTGCTGGGGGGGCTGATACTACTTCATTGTGGGAGGTGAGATAAAACCTTGTGATTCTGTGGGCTGGACAAACTGTTCAAGTTTTCTAGCTTTGCCATTTGTAAAAAGAAGCAGAAAGAAAGCTGAGTTGTTCTTTTAAAAACAAAAGGGACGTTATTCTAAACTTTTAAAGTTTTTCTGTTGCTAATGTCAAAACAAGGTGGATGTCTTTGGTTAAGACTAGTATTTACAGGAATCGGTCTGGTGTGTTATTGGCCACAAGACTGCTATTCTGATAACTAATCCTAATATTTTTCTTTCGTATGACTGAAAGTAAAGTTAATATGAATTTAACGTATTACTCGAGAGGAAAAACACATTGAAATACAGTGGCACAGACTGATGTTAACAGAGAGTCACTCTGCAGAGAGGTCTGTAGGGGGAGTTTAACTTTCTCAGGTATTTTATGATTTTGGCAGCAGCTCTCACGATCAGATAACAGAACTACCATTTATATTTTAGAACTAATGAAATATGTTCATCCGGGGGTTTAATTAAAGTTTGTGCTGCCTCATGGCAAACGGGTAGATGCTCTGCTGGTTACAGATCAGTGACAGCCGGTAAATTTGTCAATGTCAGAGACTGTTTTTCTTCACTTTGAGGTATTATCTAATGTATATCTCGTTAAGACACAAATGTTCTTGCCTTCATAATAACCCTAAGCCTAAGGTAACATCTTCACAGTGTGTGTTATATTTGACCCCACAAAAAAAAACAAATAGTGCAAAACCCAAAGATATTCAACATAAAAAGATAAAATACAAAAATGAGAAACTTTGGAGAGTCAATAACTACAAAATATTTGGTATTTTTGCTTTGTCAACCAATACATTTACTTACTAATCTTGCAGCACAATTAAAATGTCATCTGTGGAATTTGCCTGTAAGTATTTCACTTTGTTTCCAAGCAGAGTATTCTCCTCCCCGAGGCAGTGGAAGAGGTTTTGTGGGGACATCACCCATGAAGGCCTCACCCATGATGGCCTCACCCATGAAGGCTTCACCCATGAAGACATCACCCATGATGGCCTCACCCATGAAGGCCTCACCCATGAAGGCCTCACCCATGGAGACATCAACCATGATGGCCTCACCCATGAAGGCCTCACCCATGAAGACATCACCCATGACAGCCTCACCCATGAAGTTTTCGCCCATGAAGACGTCACCTATGAAAGCTTCACCCATGAAGTTTTCGCCCATGAAGGCTACAAGCTCTTCTCCAGGTTCTTCAACAAAAGTGATGCCTATTGAAACCCTCCACCCCTACCAAAGCAGGTAAGTGTGTGTGTGTGTGTGTGTTTTTGCATGTGCCTGCTTTCACATACATCTATAGTATTTTTAAGAGATTTCAAAAACAAATTTATTTCGGCAGTGGATAGTTCTTTCGTGTATTTCCTCTCTAACTCCAAGCAAAGTCTTTAGTGTGCACGTTATTCACGATGTTATTTTCCTTTGCCTGCGTTTCCCCTTGTGCTCATTCATCACCTCGACTATTTCCCCTCATGCTGTGCTTTCTGTTTGCTGCCATTTCTTACTGCCACTTTGGGGCATGTGGGTATATGTCGTTGTATGCGGCTGTGTGGATTTGTGCGTGTGCGCGTTGATCAGCCCATTTGCATGGAAATGGAATGAAATGGAATGAGCGATCTTGCCTCAGAAACTGACACTTAAATAGCAGGTACTGCTGGGTCTTTTTGATTTGCTGCTGAGGTTTTCTGTTATTTGAGCCCGTGGGGATTTGACCAACCACCCGTTTTTTTCACCCACATCCTTCCCTCTTACAATTTCCTCTCCTCCTCCAGGGTCAAATTTTACTGCAGTTTCTTCCCCTCTTTCTTCTTATCATTTCATTAGGCTTATGTCTCTGCCTCTGACCTTAAAGTTGAACCACAGAAAGACAAAAGCACAGAAATGCCAAGATGTAGTTGTCCAGATTGGAGTAAAGTTACCCTGTCAACTCTCCCTCTATGTTTAGGCTCTGATAACGTGGCCTTGTTTGAAATTGCACGCTGTAAAGATAACTGCGCCTGCAGGTGCTGTAATAAACTGATGACTGTTCTAACTTTGATGTTGGGGAGTACCTACAGTGAGTAAAAATGGATGACTTCAGCAGCGGTGGTTCTTCTGCGTGCAGTTGTGTTAAATGAAAAGAGCCGGTGTGTGTTTGTGTGTGACAAGTGCTACATACAGTAGATTATATGACGACGATTTGTATGTGCACGCGGTCCTTTATGGCCGTTTACATGGCTTTCTCATTCCTTTCTGCTGGTATTAAGTAATAGCATCTAGAGAAGACTATAATTGGCTTTTGGCTGCCATAAACCTTGGTGGAGCAGTCTTATCCATACTGAGCAGGGAATGGGGTTCACTCTGGGCCAGCAGCTGCTCTCATGATAGGGGATTTAATTGCAGGCAAAGTTATGGTATGAATATCCTCCACTGCACAATTATCAACGCAGTCAAAAAGCTCACTGCTGCATAAACTGCCGAGCTTGGCTGGCTGTTGTTAAAAACGGAAGGAGAGGCACATTTTAAATGCATCCTGGAGTTGGAAGATGTACAACACCTAGTTCACTCTTTGAAAAAGAAAGTTGTTCGATGTTTTCTTTTTGTTTTTCTTTCAAGGAACTTTAAAAAGACGGAAAAAGACACTCGTCCAATTTCCTCGGGAATTGTTCTGTTGCGCTGTTGTGTTACACATTGGTGACTGATGTGAGCCGAGCTTGGATGCTCATTAAGAAAAAAGATTTTCAAAGTGTCTCTGCAGCAGTCTTCTCTGTTTGTTCTGACCTTTAGACCACAACTGCTAGTTCACTTGCACATAACTGTGTTGGTCAAAGAGAACCTTTAAAATGTATTTATTAACAAGTCTATGCTTTATATTTAGTGGTCTTTTTGCATATACACAACAGAAATCGGATTCAATTTCGAATATCTAAGTTTTCCCTATCAGCAAATTAATAATATCAAGGTCATTTTAAATTAAAGTGTTTTTTAATTTAAATTGTTGACTTTTTATCGACTGTTTTTTCCTCCAGAGTATTTTATAGCATGTTGTGTGATTTCATTTTTGTTGACATATACTTTGCACGTTCTGATTTAGTATTGCTCATGTCTACCCTGTGTGTATTCCTAGGTGGACTATCAGAGCCCGAGTTACCAACAAGTCCCAAATCCGCACCTGGAGTAACTCTAGAGGAGATGGCCATCTCTTCTCCTTTGATATAGTGGATGAGAGTGTGAGTAGAGGAGTGGAGAGGTCTAAATATCTCTTTATTGTCAACATATGTCACACATGGCTGTTTTTCTTTTTATTAATGCCACAAAATGTCTTTAATGAAATGTGCTGGTCAACAGGGGGAAATCAGGGTCACAGCATTCAACAAGGAGGTGGACAAGTTTTTCCCTTTAGTGGAGCAAGGCAAGGTGAGCAAGTCCCACTCCCACATATCCATCTACACTTTAGGCGATAACAGTCTCTTGGAAAGCTCACAAAAACGATAACGTCTGCATGCACTTTACCCAGGATGGCTGGAAGCTGCAAGTAAATGTTTTACTAGCATTACTTCGAAAGGAACACAGCCGCCTTAGTTATTAACTCAAGACTCATTTTGTCAAGAGCAAGGCAATATCTTAAGGATACAATGAATTCACAGACAACTTGCAGACTAAGCCTCAGTCACAGACATCCATTTTGTATCCACATAGTGTCGCAAACAAGTGTATCATTTGTAAAGTAGTGTCTAATAAACCGCTTCTGCAAAATCCCCCATGCCTGCTGGTCTTCTGTCCAATCACTGAGCCATAGGCAAGTAGTTGAGGATTTTGTGGAAGGGATTTATTTAGTCATATTTTACTGAAATATATGTGTTTGAGACATATTGAGCAGTTGGGTGGATAATATTTTATTGTTTTGCTGTTGTTAAAATGTCTGGCAGGCTGTGTTCTCTGTGGAGTATGCATATAACGTTTGTCTCTCAAGCTGCTATCAGAACTGCACTGGACTTCGCAGATCCTCCGTATTTTCTCCGGAGGATGTGCATGTGCGAACGCAAATTTCCGAGTGTTTTTACGGACTTTACCTGCCTGACCCCCTAGTATAAAGTCAGGGGATCTCCGCTGGCTTCAGTGTTTCAGACTGTGGGGCTTTTGTGATTGATACAGAGATAATATCTTTTGATCCTGTAAGATATGAAAGGATAGGTTTTGGTTTTTAACTCTCTTTACACAATACTCACATTTCCTTTTGCAATTTGATGGAATGAATGGTCATTGTAATCATTCTCTCCACACCAGCCGTGAAGAAACCTCTTCATTGTGAGAAATGGGGGAACAAAACCCACAGTCCTCATCGTGTGCAAAAATACATTCTTAAGTTTAACCAGTCAGACTAAAGTCTAATTATGTCTCTGTCCCAGAAATGTAACTCCCAAGGATGCGTCCTTCAGTTGTGTCCTTCACTTCACCTTAAATTTCACTTCACCGCAAATTTAGTACAAAGAAATGAAACTTAAGAAGGTACTGACATGATTATATATGTTTTTAAAAAATGGTTCAATTTCTTTTCTCGGCTGCCAGTCCAGTGGAAATCCATAAGGAGCCAGTTAAACTCTGATCCACTGGTCAAATGAGCATGTGAGGAAAAAATGTTGTGTTGACACGAGTGTGTTTGTGTTGGAGCAGACAACACAGTGAGAGGCAGACAGAGCAGAGGGGTCTGAACTTTACGAATTGTCAAATATTCAGCAATGGAAAACAACTTAGACTTCCAGAGGCTTCTTTGTCTTAGTTACAGTTTCACTGCACAAGGGGAATGATCAATATCTCTCACAACATGTGGATATTGTATCTATCTAAGATCAGAAAGTGGCTAATAAGAGCTAATACGTATGAAACTTTTAGCCAAAACACTTGGCGGAAGAGTCTCGGAGGCAGACATTGCTAATAGTATCATCTTTCGACCAGAGGACCCTGGTTCAAGACCTCATGTCAGAAAGCATCTGCATCCCTGTCCCTTAAATAAGAAATGTATTGCCTACCACCTCAAGCTGCTGTTTCATAACTGACAATGATGGTGACCTCTGACCCGGCTGCAAACCAAACAGAATTTCATACAAAACTAAAGTACAATAAAAACACCATTAGTTGACAAAAGATAAAGTTGAATGTAAGATTGAGGTGTATAGATACACGATGACACAGTGAGAAAGCAGATTACAGATGTCACCAGTCTCAGTGACAAACCCTCAGAACAGGCGCTTTGCATGTTCCCCCTCTATCTATGCAGTTGCAGCCAGGTAGAACACATGTTAAAGCCCACGCTCAATTCAGTCTGTCCCACAGAGCTTAATGACTCAATTAACCCCGGCCATCATTTCGTTAGTTGCACTGATTCAGGTATCAGCAACTGGCAGTGACTCCCAACGCAGCCCCAGATCCAATTTGTGCCCTCTGCCCTTCAAAGATAAATAAAGGGATGAATCTGTCTTCCCTTCGTGGTCTGATTATTGACGGAGAGCGAGTTGGTGTGACTGGCTCTGACTGGCCCCAATGCTTATCACATTAGTTTCATGCTCCTATCTTTGTGTGGGGTAAATCAGAGAGAAGTGAAGGGGAGAGAGTGGGCCACAGATACAAACTGAGACAGAGAGAGAGAATGATAATGGATGGTGAGCTGGAGGAGTAAATGAAGAAGTGTGCCCTGCAGATCCAGTTTAAATTGTACTGTTTAGCACACTTGCTCACAGCAGCTGCTTATTTTCTGGTAAATTAGAGAAGTGATGGGGCTGATATGACACCACATCTTAAATGGACTTGAAGGGTTTTTTCATTCCTATTAGGAGGTTTTGGGGAAACGCAAGTTTTGTTGTAATAACATTTCCTTGGCAGGATCAATAAAGTGGTCGCTCGATTGGATCAGTCATAGTTGCTCCGGATTTATGGGAAATAACCATTTTGATTAGGTGTAATTGTACGACGCCATCACACCTCATTCATCTGTTCCCTACAGGTGTACTACATCTCCAAGGCTACGCTGAAGGTGGCCAACAAGCAGTACACCACAGTGAAGAACGAGTATGAGATGAGCCTCAATGCCCAGTCGTCCATTGTGTTGTGTGATGACAGCCAGGGAGTCCCCGCACTGCACTGTGACTTTGTGCCCATCGCCGAGCTGGAAAACAGAGAAAATGACGCCATCGTTGGTAAGACAAGTTCATCTAATTTCTACATTTCATACACCAATAAAAGAGAAATTAAACAGTGAGTGAGCAGGTACGGTCTCAAGTCAATTGGGACTCCATCTGAGGAGCTAAATATTCAATCACAAATCACAATCAAATCCCCAAAACGTTTACAATCATCTAATCGAGAGATATGTGTCAAGCCAATGACTTTCTGTGTTCAGATATAATGACTCACTCCGTCTCCAAACCTTGTGAATATCGACTGAAACAGGGTGTTAATGAGAGATTCAGTGATTGTGAGAACCAAGAATCAAGAAGTGTGGCACATAGGTCCCGTCAGGTGAAGTTTGTGTGATGAAGAGAACTGTCAATCTTTTGCACCTCAAGTTACTTGGTGTCGTTAAGTCCTCTTAAATGATGATTTTTGTCTACAATATTTGTTTATTCACATATCAACGCCCCTAAAATGTCAATATACTCTAAAGCAACCTGCTCTGCTCTATGTGTTGGAAGTTTTAACTCACAAAAACGTTTCCCTCCTGCCACAGAGCTTCAGGTCCTGCCGTCAGAAACAGAAAACAAGTTCTGGGGTGTTGGTTTAGAGCAAGGGGACCTGAGACAATAAGGAAATATAAATAGTACAGCTGTCATTGACGTCATCAGAGCAGCACAACACAACGATGGCACAGAAATGAGTGATTGTTCTGACATGACATAGTTGCTCAAAGATGTCTTTCTTCTGCAAAGTGGTCCATGACTAATGTGAGAGGCAATCGGGGAGATGTGACAATCATGTAGCTGTTAGATGAGAGAATATTACAGCCTAAAGTCTTATATACAGATTGTCAGGTGCAGCTGAGGACTTTACTTGACAGCTACCTCCGTAAAGACCCGAAGGCAAATGTTGGGTTGAGAGAATTTTCCAACAACTACTGAACTGTATAGGTTTGTTTACCTTTTAAATGCCAATAAAATCAACATATGAAAATCTTCTCAAACCATGATGATGATAATTATGTGAGCACCCTGAGGATTTAGCAATAATTTTGTGTAAATTACAATTCCTAATTTATTCAGATTAGTTTGGCATTATGACTTCAGGTGAAAATTGTGTTTATCTCTGTGGAGAGAGTCAGAATATCCATACATGACTGGTACAGCAGGTTTGGACCATTTGGGAATTGTGTTCGTTCTCATGACAAAAACTGATGAATGACACAAATTCTTGTAAATCACTGGTATGTGTCTGTTGAGCAATCATGACATTTCACCTTGTTTTGTTTTTTTATATAAAAAAACTCATTAAAAACATCAATGTGTTAAGAACTATCAATAATGACAGAAACCATATTTGAGAAAAACTTATTTGACGTGTACTTTGCCTTTTTAGTTTGGCCCATGTCCCATCCGTTAACATGGAGTAGGCAGGGTTTATTAGCTATACTGCAGGCAGCCACCAGGTGGTGATGGAGATGGTTTGTTGTCCATCTCTTTTAACAGTCTGTGATTTAAACATGTGTGTTATCGGCTGAACCATCTCTGCTCGGCCAATGTAGACACTTAAATACCATTGGTGAATATAAAAAAGACGCATAGACAGACACATGCCTGTCAGTTGTGAACCAGATGTCATGGAGGAATGCATTATGACTGGGTCGCTGGAGGGTTAATTCAGGCAGACAGTACAGAGTAGAGATAAAGAGAGGATGATGCTCATTCCACTGTTTTAGTTGGGGTGCCTGCCCTCTGTGCCTGACAGGTGGGTCTTATCTCTGCCACAGGTAAATTGGGACGGTCCATGTGTAGATTGGGGTTGAACGTAGTGATTCAACGATGTGCTGAATGTTATAAGTGATATGATGCACATGTCAGATAGTGGTGTCTCTGCAGGTGTGGCAATTAGGATGTAATTTGTTTTAAACTTTAGAATTTATTGTATTTTTAGAAACTGGTCTGTGTAGGTGATGTTTGTCTTTGCCAGTTACATTTTAATACTGATTTTTGGTACGGATACAAAACAACACGGATTTTAGATAACTTCCTTCTGAGAAATGCAAACATGCTATTTCTACAAAAGCCCATGTTTCTTCAACAACACAATCGAAACTGTCATAAGAAAGTGGCATCGTTTCTTTAATGTAATCAAACATGATCACAGATCTGAAGTCTGACATGGTACTTGACAGTTTCTAGTACTTGGTGTTCAAACACATTTCAGTCTGTACCCAACAGATAACAGGTTTTCAAAGCAAGATGAACACGTGCTAAAGAGAGTGAGAATGGGAGGAAGAAGTTCGGCTTAAAGGGGACGTTTCCTACCAAATCTTGTTTGGATGCAAATTATTGCTCTTCTGATTTTCCATGGGTTTGAAGCGGCACTTCTCACCACACCTATCAGCACAGGTCCATGTGGCCTCTTGTACCTGTGATCACACATCCAGATGGGATTGTTGAATTGCATAGTTGAATAGCTTTTTTTACTTCACTTGCATACGCTCATGAAAAACATACAGCAACTACTGGGTAGCAGCACATGGAGGGCTATTGGTTCGTTTAAGTGTTGGACATGCCATAATGGAGAACTTAATGGTCGAATCTACTGAGGTTTGAGCAGTAATATTACATGATTACATTAGCTCTGAGAAATACAGGGCAGCACAGCAGAGCATTACACAAGTTAAGGGATGCACTGAGCGGTTTACCTGGAGGAGTGTGTTTCCGTTGGTCGCAGAGGGGCAGCATTACATGTCCCGGGCATCATCTGTTGTCTCTCCCTTCACACACTCTCCACTCACTCTCTCCCCGCTCCTTTGTTAAATAGGGGATTATAACATGGTAATGAGAACTGTCAGCCTGTTCCTGTGGTGATAATGGAGTTCAGAGGTGGGTGACATCGTTTCAATCATAATGGAATTAAGGAGAGCTGGGAGAGTGCAGACAGAGCAAGGGAGGACTAGGAGGCGCGGGTTTAAAAAAAGGTTAGCAGACGGGAGGATGGAGTTCAGAGCATGACGGGTTTCAAAAGTCTATATTATAAATTCTGTCCAGTCATCTTATCCAATGCGTGGGCAGCTAGTCCTGACGGCATGAGATGTTCGACAGAAAATTAATCACCACAATTGTCATCATTGTTAAGCCATTTGAAAGTGCCCTGTGGCGTTTCTTTAGCTAGGATGAAGAAATCTAAGAACCTTCATAGACAGCAATATTCCTGACCCCCACTTTGGAATTTTTATTGATATGCGTTCTTTTTTAAACTTTCTTTACATACGATTTGAATGTGTATATATATGTCTCCTTTGTTTTCATGGGAACTATGTGAAAATCATATTTGTTAACTCTGCCAAGGAGGTTATATTTTTGCCCCTGTCCGTTTGTTTGTTTGTCGTTTGTCAGAAATACACAAAAAACTACTGAACGGATTCCCCCCAATGGGCCGGAAGATGGGACGGAAGATGGGCCATAAAAGACCCAATACAATTTTTGTGTGGATCGGGACAAAGGGGCGGATCCGGGAATAGTTTTTTATGACTTTTTCACAGACTTCCCAGCAAATTATTTATGGATCTTGAGGGGAAAAAATCTGGCATCTTTAGGGACTGATATTTATGAGTGCAGGCAATGTGGTGTGGCGTGATTGAATTTAAGGAGAGCGGTTGGCCTTGGCGGAGGTATGCGCTCTACTTAGTGCCATTCTATTTATACAAAAATGTGCTTTGGAAATTGATTTTCCTCGTTCTGATTATTAGTCATGGTGGTCCACCTCAGCAGTGACTGCTCCTCAGTGCAGTAATCCTGAATGAAGTGTTTAGGCCTTGAGCCTGACAGGAAACATGAATGAGGAATGAGTTTGTTTGTTGTGATCTGGAATATGGGCCTGGGTGTTAGCCAGCCTGTTATGACATTTATGTCAGTCTGCAGCAACTTGGCAATATCAAAGGGATGTCAATTCTCTGTCGGGTTAGATCTTTACTCCTCATCTTGTGATAATAATTCACATAATGTCGAAAATATCTAGGGGGCCTTTTTACTCTTGATACCATATATAGACATTTCAAAAGGCTCTGTTCACATAACACACTGTTTTATTATTTTTCTACTGTCTCTGAAATCATATTTGACTCCCTATATCCACGAGGAGTCATGGACAAACACCTCCTAATAATTGTCTCCGTCTTCAGATGTTATCGGTGTCTGTAAGAGTGCGGAGGATGTATGCCGGATCACCACGAAGACCAGCAGAGAAGTCTCCAAGAGGGCCCTCAGCCTAATAGACACAACGGGCAAAGTGGTGACAGTCACACTGTGGGGAAAGGAGGTAACAACTATAATCCTTCTATCTGTCTCCCTGCTCTCCCTCTGCATCCTGGGAGGGGTTTTTAATGTAAAAACATGTTGAGCAGACTGTAATTAATCGTGTGTTTATAAAGGTGTCCATGCGTGTATGTATCCGTGTCAGTGAACATGGCACAACGGTGTGTGTGCTCTTGCATGCAGAGTGGTTTGATTGTGTTTCTTGGGCCGTAAAATTTAGATCGGTCAAATCCTTCCTGTGACCTTCAGGAGTGTTTTGGACCGTGGTCCCTGATTTGAGACGAAGGGCTAAATAACCCTTGAATGTGCATGAAATGGTGCTATTCTTCTCTAAGCTCATTCAATCTGCAAGAGCTAATCCCTCCTCTTTGCTAAAATCCAAAAATGACTTTCAAATTAACTTGTAGGTTGTCCAATTATCAGAGCAAACTACACCACACATTACTTTCCAAGCTGCAGACATAGACCGAACATACAAGAGACAATAAAACAACTGCTTTTGCTGTCTCTTGTGTTCAGACTGTCTCTCCTCATTGACACAGTTTTTCTTTCTCTTTCTCCAGGCAGAGAAGTTTGACGGCAGCGAGCAGCCTGTGGTCGCTATCAAAGGGGCTCGCGTGTCTGATTTCGGAGGCAGATCTCTCTCTGCTTCGTTCAGCTCAACAGTCACGGTCAACCCAGACATGCCAGAGGCCTTTAGACTGAGGGCCTGGTGAGTCAGTGGTGTGCAGCGCTCACACAAACATGAACCCACTCAAAACACACATAGACATGTCTATACAGTGTTGTCATGCTGGCATGTACAGTGTGCATGGACACTTACCACAAGACATATGTGTAAACATAATGATATCACTGATAATAAACACTAAACCCACACACACTCACAATGACACTAATAAATAAACTTGAATGCAAAGCCCTGATGATCACGTGTCAGGAAACTGGTGGCGTGTGCCTCATCAGTCCCAGTGGGACTCTAGACAGGATTGGATGGTTTGAATAAAAGAAAAGCAGAACGCAGATATTTCTGGATTCTCGCTCTGAACTGGTTCAGTATGTGCGCAGAGAGACGCTGCACACGACGAGCCACATCAAACTGGATTCCAGTTCCTGTGGAGGGTTTTGAATTATGACTCATATGCTCATTAGGGCTGTTGCCAAGTCTGGCCACCGCTGAAAAGAATGGCCTTTTTCCCCCTTTTTATTACATGTGTGTGTGTGTATATTAGACTTCAGTGTGCATGTGATTGCCTCAGAGTTACACAGAAATCTTTTCTTATATAATTGAATGTAAAAACATGCTCACAGCTTCAGTGTGAATACAGTAAATAAAGGGGCATGCATCATGTACCTGAGGGCATTGTTGTGTTCAGTCTTTCACTCGTTAATGTCTGGTTCATTAATTTAGCTAATTGGTCCTTTCACAATATTGTCTGCCATTATTTTGCGTGTCTCCTGATGCGTTTCCGTCTGCCATAATCTACCTTTGAGGACAAGCAGTGAATGAATGACAATGATTGTTTTTCATGGGGAAACTCCTTTTGAACATTTAGACCTTCACGAAGAGTGTGACTCGAGCTCCTGTGGCGATGCGGTGCGTTGTGGGATTGTTTTGACCGGGCTCGCTCTTAATTGAAAGAAAGTGATGAAGTTGGATGATGCCTTGATTAGATTGTTCTGCTCGTCTAGAATACAGAGCAGGAGTCACACTGACGCATTAAGATTTTAAAGGGCATGTTTAAAAAGGTAGATAAATGAAGAGATGAAGTGGGCATACAAGAGCACAGATGGGTGAGTTTTGTTCCCCTCCTCTTTCCCCGAGTGTATATGGCCTGAAATATATTTCAAGATAAAAGGCTGATTGATGTGTGAAGGCATGTCGACAGCAGTCAGTGTATCAGATAAAAGAGATGGCAGAGTACAGATGCAGTGGCTGTAAATCAGTTCAGTCAGAGATTAAGGGGGAAATTCAGTCACGGCTGAAGATGGTTTCTTTAGATAGCAATAGACAAATACAGTGTCATGTGTAATACAACTCAGTATCTCCTTCAGAGGAAAACTCAAGGTGTATTAATACAACATACAGCATGTCTATATAAACAAACATAATTGCTTTTACAACCCCTTTTTTAAAAAAAAGATAGAATCACTCATTTACGACTAATATAAACAGTGTACCCTGTAATATAATAACCTCAGTATGAAGGATCATTATATCTGCTAGGTACGCTCTGTTTGTGTGTTTCTTTATGATTATCAACCCCTCCCTCTTGTATTTACTTATTTCTCTCTGTCTCCCTATACTTTAAATAATGTATGTCATAGTTCACATGTATGAATCTGTATGTTAGTTTTGATGCACAAGCGTGTTTGCGCATAACTTTATTTGCTTGTGTGCTCCGTGTGTGTTCCTGTGCAGGTACGACGAGGATGGCTTCGCTCTCAACAGCCAATCCCTGACCAGCACGTGGTCAGGGAGCAGCGGAATGAAGATCAACTGGAAAACACTGAGTGACGTGAAGGACGAAAGCATGGGACAAGGAGAGAAGGTACAGTGCACATAGGCCAACATGCAAACTGTACATACACATATCAGGGAATTCAACTAAAAAAGGTTTGTATAAGTGCAACCAAAAAACTGTCATGGCTGGACACAATTAGTTGTTGCACTTAAAGTTACAAGAAATCCTTATCCAGGTGGTAGAACGCGCATCCACTATTGTGTCAGCCGGTGGTTTGATTCCCAACTCCTCTAGTCCTTATACTGAAGCCCAAATTGCCCCTAAAGTGCCATTGTTGAATGTGAATATGAGTCTGTATTAGAAAGCGTTTTGTGTGGTCCATTAGACTAGAAAATGCGATATATAACGCAGTTCATTTATCATTTACCATTTGAAGATCAAGTAAGTGGTGGAAATTGCAAGCAATGAAGACATAATCTAAGGTTTTATGTCTTCATTTCACTCAATACATTCCATATATGTTTAGTATTTCTGTTTCATTGGCTCTTTTATTGCTCTGTGTAACTCAAGGTTTGATTTTTGAGTTTTAGATTGACTCAGCCTTTTGTGTTTGAGTCACAGAAAATGGAGATCTACAGTAGATCAATAAAACCACAAGGTGTGTAAGAACAAAAAAACGAAACCTTTTTATTTCTGCTGCAGTTTTAGTTGGATCACTGAGGCGACTCTACAAAAACTTTGGCTGGAAACTGATTTCGGTGTGAGTCAGTAAATCCCACCAAAAGTCACTCAGGCAGCTGGCTGCTGTTTAAAACAAGGAAGGGGAGAAACCACACACAGATGACATAATACCAGCACAGCCACGGCACAACAGAATTTGATGACAGGAAATCTTTCGGTGTTGTTGGACAAGCATGGTAAACACTGGGTTTTGGTGTCAGTCCCTCGGAATCAAAGGGTTAGAGCTTCACTGGTTTGAACCCACGTTTCACAGTCGCACCACAACAGCTCCTTCACATCGATGGTCTATGACTTTAAGAGTAAATCATCTTGAGTTCTTTCACTTACTTACTCTTACTATGTAGCCCTACATACAGTAATCAGCTCAATTACCTTCTAACACAGGCTCGTCAAGATGTATTTTGGAAAGAACCCTGAACTGGAAAGACTGTGAACTCACCGTTGTCGTGATCGGCCGCCGCTACTATTGAGCACTGTTTATTCAAATTGTATTATTATTGGACATTTTACAAATCGAACCAAATTCTACACTGCCATTCCTTCGGCCCTTAACAATACACACGCCAAGTTTGAAGCAGATAAGATGATTGGTTCTGGTGATATGCCTTCCACACACAAGCAGACAGATACCACAAA
This sequence comes from Hippoglossus stenolepis, assembly GCF_022539355.2. Taxonomy (NCBI): domain Eukaryota; kingdom Metazoa; phylum Chordata; class Actinopteri; order Pleuronectiformes; family Pleuronectidae; genus Hippoglossus; species Hippoglossus stenolepis. Next base: position 18,445,934 of record NC_061497.1, read on the forward strand.
GTAGAACACTGACATCAGGTGTGCTTTAAACCCCCACTTCTGAACATCAGTAAACACAAATGTTAATTTATGTTTTGGGGCTTTTTTTAGTTGGTTTTGTTTTTTCAGCCCCACAGAGATCAGCCCGAAAGCCTCTTATTCAAACTATCGCAGATAATATTCTGTGAACAGACACAGGTTTAGTGATTTATAAGACTGACTGCTTCCTCGTCTCATTTCAATGTAAGCACTTAGACAAACACAAACCCACAGTCAGTCTTCCATTCACGGTAAACAGAGCAGCTCTCGGTTTTACTTTGCTATGACGTCGTGGATTAGTCTCATGATTCTAGCAATGTGAACATATTAGCTGAAATGAATGAACTGCCATCCGTGATTGGAGTAGCATGTGTAGAAGTATAACTGTTTAATTAGCTTTATTTTTTCGAGTAGTCTCCATCATTCCTCATATTTAATTAGAAGCCACATATGGGTAGCTCCTGTATCAATGTCATTTCTCATAAGAATTTCTAATTACGTGTTGGAGGTGGAGGAAGCCTGAGGGCATAACATTACCAGAAGGGATGTGGCGAGGGCTGAGAACGCGGTAGAGTGAGAAGGTGTAGAACAGCCAGGCAGAGCCACTTACACTGACAAAGCTGCGTCGAAGGATGGAAGGAAACAAGGCCACAGGAAGAACAAGTGTGCGGAGACAAAGAGAGACAAGTGTCAAGGGATGTTTAGGAGAAGGATATAAATTGGGTTGGAACACTTAACTGGCAGAAGTGAGGGAAGGAGATGAAAGGTGAGAATGTGTAAATAATTCAAGCTCTTATTTTTTTCCCTCTCTTTCCTTATTCTTTGTCTGCCTGTGCTCTGTTCCCCCAAACGCTTCTGTAATTGAACGCCTTTAAGGAGGACGTCTGTCACATACTCTCAGGCTGCTTTCGTTCTAATAATGAAATCCAAATCATTAGCTTCTACTTTGAAGCTATCTAATTTGACATTCCACCTGTTTGCCTCCATGTACTGTATGTGTGAGACTGGTGTGTACAAGCCACTTCTAATTAATGTAGCTGTGTGTGTGTGTGTGTGTGTGTGTGTTTGTGTGTTTGGGTTTTGGGACAAGCATTAAAGTTGGCATGTGCAGCCACGTCAATTATGTGAGGAAGATTTTCCCTTGGTTGCCCTTCCACATACAAATTTTAATTGCATTTAGGTGCCAGAAGGTGACACAGGAATTTTCTGTGATAAGAATGAAAACTATTCTCTCTCTGTGTGTGTGTGTGTGTGTGTGTGTGTGTGTGTGTGTGTGTGTGTGTGTGTGTGTGTGTGTGTGTGTGTGTGTGTGTGTGTGTGTGTGTGTGTGTGTGTGTGTGTGTGTGTGAGAATCTTTAGGTCGGTCGGCACACATACTTTTACGTTTGTGTGCCTGAGCGTTTTCTGTGTATCTGTTATTGCGTGCAGCGTTAGTCACGCTGTTCTTCTTGGTTCTCCACAGCATGCTTAAGGTTAAGACTTTGCCCCAAGGCGTCTGTGTACACACTGGAATTTAGAGGGAGAGGGAAAAACACACTCACAAGGAGAAGAGGAGAGATGATGGCAAGTGCAGGGGGGATTTATTTAGAGTGGTCTTGTTGTGATGGAAGAGCCACGGTCCAGATCCTGCCGACCTCCATCCTCATATTCTCGGAAGCATCTGCCAACATGACGAGCCGTGAACGAGCCTCGACTAAAGGCATCCTGTACTTTTCCTCCTGCCATGTCCACCCTCCCACCACCTTCCCCGCCCCTCGCCTTCCCACCTCTCCAGGCTCCCGGCGATCTCATCTGCCCAAGTCTGAAATGTGATGAGGCAGGCACATGGGCAGGAACATGGGAGCGGAGTGTTGAGGAGGAGAGGGCTATTGCTAACGGGAGAAATTCTCCTAATTAATAAAACCTTCTGAGTAAGTGTTTTTTTGGAAGGGGTGATCTTGCTGTGTGGCATGGGTACTGGGAAGATGGATGGATGGGTGGACAGATTATGATGCTGTGAGTCAGTGTTAGCTCGCGGGAAGAGAGTGTCAGAGAGCTCTAAGTCTGACTGACAGTCTCTGTAGAGGTCGTGGGGACGAAGGACTCATCATCAACCATCTCGCAGGGAAGGCAGAGAACACAATGGTCTTTTCACATTCAATGCTCTTACCGAACACTTCACACAAAGCGTGGGTTGTATAACGAAGGAGCAGCAATACTCAGTCAGTGTGTGTTTGTGTGAATTTGGCCTGTATCCTAAAGAGGGTCTTTGATGGACTCATTTAGGCCATCATTAGAAATGAGTCTGGCCCAGTTCGAGCTTGTAGTTGCTCTTGTTGAGAATGGATTTGAAAGCATTTATTTTTAATTCTGGCTGTAATTCCAACATCTTGTTTAAACTCTGGTTAAAGAAGGATTTCTTTCTGGTTTCTTACATTCAGTGTGCAGCACATGCACATGAATCGGTTTGTGCTTGCACTTGTGCATCTGTTTGAATCCACCTGTGTTTATTTGCATGTAGGCGTGTACACATGTATGTGCCTCTTCCAGATGAGACACAGTTCATCTACTTTGTGCATTCTTTATATTTATGGAAATCAAACGCTGTGCTTCTCCACAGGAAGAGAGAATATTTTTCCCCCAGAATTGGCATTTCTTTCCTTTTTAGCTGTTGATTTTACCAGTGTGAGCTCTGCCGCCTAAGGTGCTAATATCTGTTTAAATTACTGCAACATCGCTGCATTTTAATTTGATTCTGTTTGACTGTGTACATTTTAATTTAAATTCATAACTGAAAGAAGTTTGGCTCCTTGTATATGCATTGCAAATGTGTAAGTTTGGGTCTTTGCATATAAACTTGCATGTTAGACGTGTCTGTGTGTGCATTTACAACAATTTATGTATCTGTAAGGCAGAGAGATCCATCTCATCTTGCATCTATTATACATAGAATTCTCAAACTCTCCCTGCTTTTCTTTTTAAACTCATCCAAGATTGTTTGGAAGTCAAATAGAGATCTGTAAACAGCGTGCATCTACCAGCTGGACTGACGTTCTGGCAACAGTTTCGTGTATGATGCCAAGTTTGATCTGAGTTTATTTTTATTTTATTCAATGTTTCTCTCTCCACCCGAAGCAGCATATTCATTTTCTTGAAGTTTGTCCTGCCGGCACTAGAAGGAGAACTTTTGCGCCTCCTCAACTCTTACATGTTTGATGAGCTTTAGTTTTATCTTTGTTGCTAAGATTTAAAGATACAAATAATGATTATTCAAGAAAACTTAACATTCAAATGAGAAGAGACCATTTGATGAGGGCATGTTTCTTTTTATCGCTGTTTGCTAATGCTGCTGTTATATGTGTAATGGTTGTGATATCACAGATAGTATTCACATAAACCTTTCCTGTAGTGGCAGCATTATTTTTGTATTCTGTTGTTTTAGGCTGGTTGATCTGCAGTTGCACCCCAACAGGAAAGAGTTTGAAGTATTGTGAAGTTGGTCATTGTCCCTACGACTGTGTTGTGATTGTAACTCTTGTGCTGTGGACCAGTGATTACTCATTGTGTGCCTGTGCCACCTGGTATCTTGTTCATCTACCAAGATGCAGCCTCCTACATAACAAACACTTTGATGAGGTGTCTTTTTCCGGTTTATTCATTGTAGGCCTTTTAAAATTGCATCAGTGGTAGAGAAGTGTTGCAATGTCCAGTCTTCTTCTTCCAGCACACACATTAATCAAAAAGATCCACATCTTGATTTAAAATCAGACCAAGATCATTACTCAACCAGGACATTTTGACTTAAAACTTTATTTTTTAAATAAAGTTTTAAGTCAAAATGCTCTCAACAGAAAATAAGAGATAGTTTTGATTAATGTCAACAGTAAAGGGGCTCTGTCGTCATGAATATCACAATTTACAATAAGACATTTTTAGCTGAGAAATCCATTATCCAACATTTTCTGTTGCAAGGGCACTTTTGTAGCAATAACAGATAACGTCTGTTATTTGTTATGTGGGCTTGAACTTTTCATATGATTTACTTTTTTCACGTTGAATAGGCAACTAAACGCTGTTTTACTCAAGACTTTAAAAAATGAGTTGTTTGATTGGATTAAGGCAACGATCAGGCAGCTACAGGAGCAGCTAAAGTTGTCTTTATGATTTTAATATCTGCCAATATGACAAGCAACTACCAAAAGAGTCCAATGAGAAAGGCTACAAGTTAAACATGGAAAGAGATGATCACGATAAAAGGTACAGAGCGCAACACAAACATTTTCTGTAATTAAATGGTTGTGTTCAGGTTCATTTGGTTTGGAATATTCTCCCCGCATGTAACTTGATTTGCAGGTCTGATTTCTCCTCGGCACAATATTGTGTAAGGAGGCAGCACCTGCAAATTGACTATGGCCTCTTAGACGTTCAAATTGCAGCAGTTTGATGTGATTCGGCACCTTTTATTGATCTTTCCGCTCTATCCCCATAATTAGATTTCTTCCTCTTCCATTTCCTCTCTCCATTCAGGTAGACTACTTCAGCTGTGTGGCGACGCTGCTGTTCACTCGTAAGGACAGTTGTCTGTACCAGTCCTGTCCATCTGCAGACTGCAAGAAGAAGGTTATAGACCAACAGAACGGGATGTACCGCTGCGAGAAGTGTAACAAAGAGTTCCCCAACTTTAAATACAGACTCATACTCTCTGTAAGTGCAGAGCGCATACAGTGCACATCATTAATGCCTGTTTGACACACATACGGTGATGCTGACTGCGAGAAATACTGTATCTTCTGTTATCACACACACACACACACACACACACACACACACACACTCAAACATGCACATAAATAATCACTCTCCCCTTCATCATCCCTGTCTGTCTAACTCCTAGGCCAACTTGGCAGACTTCGGGGATAACCAGTGGGTGACATGCTTCCAGGAGACAGCCGAGGTCTTATTAGGTCACACTGCAGAAACACTGGGCGAGTTAAAAGACACAGTAAGACACACACACAGACACACACACTAGTCTCTCTATAGTTGTGAGGACACTCATTGGCATTCCCTAGCCCCTTAACCATCACAACTAAAAACCTAATTATAACCCTAAAATCAACCCTTTGCATTTGTGAGGACCAGCGAAAATGTACTCGCTTTAAAATGTCATCATAATGAGCACAGACACACACATGCATAGTTCTGCATGAATTAGTTTGTTTATGTCTGACAAGAAAACTCCCTTCAACATTTTTCCAGGAGGTCTTTAACAGATTACTGCTGTGTGTGTGTGTGTGTGTGTGTGTGTGTGTGTGTGTGTGTGTGTGTGTGTGTGTGTGTGTGTGTGTGTGTGTGTGTGTGTGTGTGTGTGTGTGTGTGTGTGTGTGTGTGTGTGTGTGTGTGTGTGTTCCTAAGGACGAGACGGCCTTTGATGAAGTCTTCCAGAAAGCCAGCTTCACGAAGCACATCTTTAAAAGCAGAGTCAAGCTTGAGACGTACAATGTAAGTAACTATTAACGGGAGCACACAATAGAATTTGATACAATGTGATGCAATTTAGTTTCCCAGAAATAATTGGATATAATGACATATGATTGCAAGAGTCTGATGTTTATCAACCAAACAGGACTCTGTTGCTTGCAGTGTTACAGATTTTGTGTTTTGATCTAAAGAACGTTGGGATCAGCAGCAGCCTTTAGGATGAACTGGTGTCAGACCAGGGTGTGAGGGATGTTTTGTGACTTGAGGTTGTACAAGGAACCTGCTTGATTAAACACTTCACAGTGAATACTACAGTTGAAAAAGTGAAAATTTCCCCCCGGTGGTAAACGTTGGTACATTGCAGTGTTGTGTTTTAATTAATTAGTTGTATGCCGTCCGGGAATTCATATCAACAAGACCGATCATCAGTTGTAATCTTCCGCTGAACTTCGGTCCCAAGAAGGTAAAGCCACAAAACAAGATGCAGGATTGTAATGTAATGACAACACCCTGTCAGTCACACAACATGAATCCAAAATCATTTTAATTAGCTTCACAATGACAAGGGAGTTGTTGCGTAGCCAGTGTACTTTGGATACTAAAACAAATACAGCTGTGGATTCATTTCTCTTAATTAGGCGCTAATTAGCATTTAGCTATTGTCTGTCGAAGCCTAATTAACTTAATTATTCAGAAACTAATTTGCTACGGAGGGAAGATGCTCTCGGTCTGAGAGGAATGATTGAGATGTAGGATGAGCGCTGAATGGTCTGTGTCCTGGCCGCAGGAGAACCTGCGAGAGATGCTGTGCAGAGTTCACCAGACATTCTTCACGGTCTGGAAAACAACATCTTCTTCAAGGAATCTCTCAAAGTCCAGGCAAAATATTGCCATTCAGTCTTTACACACTCGAGTGCACATTTATGCAAGTCTAATTTTACATACAAGTGATATGTTTGGCAATGAAGAGTAATCTTACCAACTGAAGTAAAATGAGCTTGACTGTCTGTTTACAGCAAATGTCAATGCTCCACTGCTACAGACCAACTAGCAAGAGGAAAGCCCGAAGCCCTTCTGGCAGACGCTGGAGGCTGCATTTTTCATTACAGCCCACAATACAGACATGTCGGGCAAAACAAACAACATACTGATATTTATTTTTCTGAGATCACAGTCTTACCAGAAGTGGAGCTCACGATACAGCTTGTCCGCAGGGCTGCATTACAGGGAGAGTCATGGGGTCATTTAAAACAAATAGTTGGGAGCCCCAATGTTCTTGGTAAATTGTCCTTTGAGGAACATGAGTACACAGCAAATTTAATACAGCGTGAACATATAGACTGACAGTCATCACAATCCAGAGGCCCCACCCGGCAAATAATGGGAATAGAAAATAGTGTTACAGCGGCAGTTTGAAGGATTGTTATGCAGCTTTTTCTCATTTAAAAACAAGAGTTTAGGCACCTCTGGGTAAATGACATATTTTGCCAATTTGTGAAGTCAAAAAGGTAAATACATCACCTGCAGCAGCAAGTTAGCATGAGCCTTTCTTCACACTGTTACTTTAGATTTCAGAAAAACTAATGATTTGGTAATAGTGGCACGTGCATCAGTTTGAGCTTATCCTCCTTATAGAAGACTCCGAACTAAATCATCTAGTTAGGCCTTAATTGACTCATTAAGACTTGTAGGGTGGACCAAGAATTGTCATTAGGAGATGTCAGCTATTGGCATTTCCAGAGCCCATAAAGTCTTCAAACCTTGTGGCAGCGCTCGACAGCCATGGACCCCTCCGAGCAGCCGGCTGAGGATCTGAAGATGAAGCTAAATGATGCCTGCAAAGCAAAGGAGGTCATAAAAGAAGATATCAGAGCTCTTACAGCTTGAAATTTCCACAGTCTGGAATGTCATTAAGAAATGACAGTAGAGGGGAGTGATGAAAGTTAAAACGAGATCTTGAAGACCACACACTGAAAACTCACTTCACATGTCAACAAATCATCAAATGTGTAGTTTCTCAGAAGTGCCCAGACATTTGCTACAACTGTATTATGTTCTAGTTGCTTAATTAATTAACTTTCATGAATGTATTTTTGTACAGAAGAAACTGGCAAGAATTTAAAACCCAATAAAATCACAGCCGCAACAATGTTAAATTGATAAATACAGTATTCCACAATGTAGATACAATGTGCTCTGAGCACCAGGGAAGTATGCAATATTTATTTTCTGTGGTTGTTAGTCAAAGTTTACATTTTTATTTCAAAGCTTATGATTGGAAATGATGAGTCGGCCTCAATATGTCTCAATACGTCCTTCTACCTCAGTTCTTGCTCACAGAAAAGATCATCCACTTGGGTTTTCAAAAAAAACAAACAATATAATGAAATCTTTGAAATAACAGGTCACATGACATGGAAAAATAAATTAAACTAGTTTTAATCCTGTTTTAATTGTGAATTTATCTCTTGATTTAAAAAAACTAAAAAAAAAACTAGTATTGTAGTATTTTTACATCAAATCTCTCTTTTCTCGCGCTGTAAAACTGTTTCAACTGTGTGATACCTCAGAGGCGTTTACTCATTCTGTGAATTTTTTACCACCTCCCCCCCATGACTATAAAATCTGCACGTTACTGACCTGCACACAGAGACTCTCACTGTCTGATTCATGTGTTGAATCCGCAGGCGAGGGTGAAGGTGGTGGTGAGAAGTCGGAGCAACAGAGAGCACGCTGTGATCATGACTTTCCGTGTTAAGATGCTTTTTACTGTCGACTCTGATGCACGGGCCAGATTCTGTTCTATTGGCTTCTGTAAACACTGATCAAAACCAATTCTTGCCACTCGTGTTTTAATGGAAAATATAGAAATATGTGGAATCAAATAGCATCATTAGGATCTTTAAAGAGACAAACTTTTTCAGTGGGACACAGAAAGAACTATGCTTAGGATCATATTTTTTGTGTGAACTTTAATAAGTGGAAGTTAGGAGCAGTGAAGATAAAACTTGCACAACAATGCACTCAAATCTCTAAAGGCTTTTTCTTCTGTCAACTGTTAATATGAAAACACAGATGCCTTCAGCTGAGTGTTGTGCAGCTGGTGATTCCGGTGCAGCCGCAGTCTTCGTCTCTTCTCTCGACTTAATTTTGAGTTTTTAAAAAGCATTATTTCCACTCCAGTTAAAGACAGAAGGGTTTTATGGTGATGTGCTGTATTTTGATTAAAACGTGTTGCACAGAAACAGTCAAGAGGTAAGAAAACAGATTAAGAACAAGATAATACAGCAAAATAATACAAAACTGCATTCAAGCGGCTGCATTCTTTACATCACTCAGGCCATATAGAGGATTAATGCATCGTCCAAATAAGTGTGCAAACATCCAGTTCTGTGTAAAACTCTTAGGCACCGAAAGTAAAGTGTAGATACAATAACACCATGGAAAGTTTTAATTAACCCTCCAACACAGTGCAGTGAAAAGAACAAAATAAATCACATCAATAATTAATGCTGAGTTTAGGAGGCAGGCAAATGTACATATATAGATCAACAGCTGTTGTCTGCGGAATGGAATCGAATGTGTCTGTGAAAAATAACTGTGTGTGTGTGTGTGTGTGTGTGTGTGTGTGTGTGTGTGTGTGTGTGTGTGTGTGTGTGTGTGTGTGTGTGTGTGTGTGTGTGTGTGTGTGTGTGTGTGTGTGTGTGTGTGAGAGAGAGAAAACTCTGTCTGAAGTGAATGAATTGATTTTGTCTCAGTGAATACATTAGTAGAGGGCACCATCTTTTTCCTGACTCATGTTCACAGACAGGCCATTGAGTCCCACACAGTGACACCTAATGCACTCACTTTATATCATCAACAAACCGCACGAATCCAGGTCCGTCCACCGTCCCCCAGCATGAGAGAAATGCAAGTGACTCATGTCTCTCTACATGGCTCAAGGTGAAAACTTCCTGTGCAGATAGATAATGAAGAAGCTGTCGTTCAAATCATTTATGTAACTGACACCGTTTATGGCCTGGATGTTCAGTTACGACGTTTAGCACGTTAGCACCCTGACGTTTGGTCATGAGCACGAAACACAGGCTCCAGAGAGGCTCATGGGAATGTGTTCTACAAAGTTCGGACCTGATGATGGGGCTAAAAAGTGATGAAAGGTAATTGCAATGTGTCCTGAGTTGTTGAGACGTTATGGTGACGCTACAGGAAATGTCTGCAGGTCATCTGGAAACCATGGATGTCTTCAGTATAATGTAATGGCAGTCCATGGGGTGATCCATCTCGTGAATGTTCAGATATATTGGATCATCTGATAAAACATTTCACACAGCACGTTGGTGGTTTTAACTGTTGCCAGAAAGGTTCTCGGGCTGGGTTTGCCTGTGTGGAGCGTGAATGGTTCTTTGTGTGTGTGTTTGTGTTTGTGTGTGTGTGTGTGTTGGCCCTGTGATACGCTGGCGACCTGTACAGGCTGCACCCCGCTTCTCACCCAACAGTCGGGATTGGCTCCAGCTCCCCCTGTGACCCTCAAAGAATAAACCGTATAGATCCTGGATGGATGAAAAGTTGAGAGATCACCAAAGTCCGTAGGATTCATCCTCTGGGGACCATTTATCTTACATCATGCACATCTATCCAGTAGTTGTTGAGATTCTTCAGTCAGGACCACAAGCTGAACGTTTGTTTTTAAATGTTCTGTAATACTTGCTACTATTTACTACTTCATTATCAAAACTTCTCAGCAGGTTTCCTGTGTTTAATATGACTCTTCAGCGTGTGTGTTGGCTATTTGTTTCCAGTGTGTGAAGGTGTTCGTCTCCATCTTCTGTTTGTGAACCAGCATCTGTAGAAGTTGTGTTATTCTTCAGGGAACAACCCCACCCAACCTCACCCCACTATCAGAAATCGAGTTGGAGAATAGGGGTGAATGTCAGGCCACTGAATAATCTTTTCTGATGTGGGCTGGTGTGGAATATTAATCCATTAAATGAACAGTCCCTCAGCCAGTATCCTTTGGGGGAAACCATTAGATTTAAATATGTTTTCACCTCTTGTCAAGTGGAGCCTTTGTCGTGACAGCCACGTGTATTGTTTAATTTGCCTGATATCCTGAGTTAAATGCAAATTGTAAAATACTAACAGAGGTGTTGAATCACATATGAGATAATGGGAAAGTGTCAACTCTTTGATGCTGACTATGCCGACTGAATTGCTAATTGATTAATTAATCGTCTCGGGATTAATCCCGCTCATAGCAAGAGCGATTAGAATGGAAATGAGTTGATGGCTCTATGTCTTAATCATAAACCTCTGCACTGTTTGATGATACGCTGACTATTACTGGATGAGACTGAAATGTGTAGCCTGAGCTTTCTCTTAGGCATCTGTCATTAGTGGTGCTTTTTATCCTTGAAACAATAACAACAATAATCTGGAACAATTCAAAATAGACCAAATTTGTATCTCTACTTACCTCGGCAGTTAAAGTCACGTTAAACTGAATTTTATGGGGGGGAAACAACCTGGTTCTCCAGTCAGGGACCAGCTTGAAACCAGGTGGTCGAAGTAATGTATACTTCAGATTTGTCACTCTGAATACAAAAGCTCAATTGGCTGATAAGAGTCTGAGATGAGGGAACATGTACTGAAATGAGTCTGCATGCTGAACTCTGCAGGGTTTTGCTCTTGCTGCCTCTGAGAGATGAATATACGTCCTGGAGTTCAGTCGGAGTGGTATTGCCCATCTCATCATATGTGTGATCCAGCTTTCTCATCCCTGGTAGAGATGAAAAACAAGAGAAAGGGCCGCACCCCTCTGTGGAGTCAGACCATTTATTATTACTGTTTTATCCCCATTTATTTCATCTTATTCATTTTACTGTTCTTTTTGCCTTGTCTGGTTTGATGTTCCTTTCTAAATCACTTAGTAACATTTAAAATAAAAGTAAAAATAAGAAGTTTATAATTAGTATCATTATTTCTATCACTATGAGTTGTTATTATTTGTTTGGTCAACCCCTCCAATAGCAGAATTTGTAAGAAAAAGTATTTTTTATCAGACGTTGCTGCTGCTCTTTGAATCCACACTAAACGTTTCTTCCCTCCTCAGGACGAGAGTCGAGTCAAGGTAACCGTCATTGAAGTCCAGCCGCTGGACCACAGGGAATACAGCAGGAGACTCCTCAGCAACATCCGCACATTGTCCAGCTGTACTCGGGACGAGTCTTTCCAAACGGCTGCGTGGTAATTAAACCCGTCTCCGGCCGACCTCTGGTGTGTCAGACGTCTTCCTCCAGCGAGATAACGGCGTATCTGACAGAGGCGGCAGAGGGCGGACGGTGATTCACCAAAACAAATGGCAGCCAAACAAAAGACTGTTATTTAGTTGTTCGCTTCCTTCAACAGTTTGGAAACATTGGAAATTGCTTTAACCTTTTTTAATTCATTGACATTTTAAGAGAGAGGTTTGACTTTTATAATAGAAGTGACTTTTAAACTGTCTGTATTTTTATGTCTTTTAATCAATGCACGAAAATCAACGCTTTTTTATTTTACAAGTTCAATAATGGTCAGTGTCCGGGAAGTGAGACAGGTACGATTTATTTGTGTGGTTTTTAAAAATGAAGACGTGGCTCAAGTGTGTGGAAGATGTTTGCATTTGTTTGAACTGTTTTCACTGTGTCCTATTAATGGGATTCTTTGTTATTTCAAAAAAAAAAGTTTGGTTTGCTGTTTGCACTTTAACGAAGGGATGATTATAAAAATGTTCTTAACACCAAATCATGGCTCATATTTATCTTTTGTTTAAATGAACTTACTGCTGCTGATGTCTCTGCTTCAGCTGTGTGTCTCTGTGACTTGTGTAGACTGGACTCTGGATCACCAGCAGGGTGTGGACAGGCCGGCAGGTTCGTTAGAGCTCATTTTTATTTGGTTTTATTTTATTTTTTCACAAAACCTAATATATTAATCGTATTGGGACAGGAAGAGGCTTTGAACAATTAAGAAAATAAGTGTTACAGAACAATATAATAGTTATAAAACGTCTCGGATATATTGTCCCTACAGATTTTACCTTCATATTTTTCATTGTTAATCATCTAGTGTGGACCCAAAAGCTCTTAAAAAGACTTAATAAAGTGTTTCACTGCTCTCAAAGCGGATTTACACTGAACGTCTTTAAAATTAAACGTGTGTATCACATTTCAAACTGCTCCGTGTTCCCTGTGAGCACACATCCAGACACTGGAAAAGCAAGGACGGTGCTTTGGTGGCACTTCTCTCCGCCAAGGTGTGGCTCAAGGGCACGACGCTGATTTATGTTGGCAGCGGGCCGCCTGCTCCCCTCACTCCGAGCATCATCAGTAGCATCTCCTGCCTGCTGCCTGCCATGCTGTGTGAGGAGGTTTGGGAGATTAAACACACACACACACATGATCTTTTCATCCCGGTGTCACCTTTCCCTCCGGTTTTTCCATCATTTCTCTCCAACTCTTGCTTTTGTAGCTGTAGCCTCTATAAACGTCTCCAAACCCAGAAATGAAGCCAAAAATATTCCGGATAGAAACGCTGCCATTTTGTGCTGACAAAGTCATTTCCAGACTTTGCAGTGTTGTGGTGCTGTCGATACACAAGCTCCACCCATATCATGAGTCGGTCTCAGCTGTCAATCATGACATTTCACGCTGCTTTTATAGCATCAAATAACGAATTAAACACTTAGACACCTTAATGGCCCATGTCCTATCCACTAATATGTAGGAGAATGGGTTTATTCTAACACTGCAGCCAACCACCAGGGGGCGATGGAGACACCTTGCCTTCACTTGTGATGTTTGAATCCTCTGAACAATCCTAAATGCACGTTCTCCCCGCGTTTGCGTGTTTTCTCCAGGTATCGGCTGGTTGCATGACTCGTGTGTCACTGATGAACAAACACACAACATGTGAAGTGACACCCCCGCTTCAGATTTGCTTTACTCCCCCAACCCTGGGTCAAACCTCAAATGGGGACATTTATAATTTTTGCAGCGAAAGCAGATGAAGCGACTCTGTTCAGTTCTGCAAATCTACACCAGAGTCCATGAGATCAGAAAGTAATTTCCAACTTAAAGCCTCACTGGTGATTGAGACTTAAGATGGAGACCCGTCAGTCTGCATCCCCAGCCAGCCCCAAGGCATTATGGGACGGAGGAGGACACACTGAACAGATAAAGAGAAATATATATATATATTTTTTTTTTTTTGCATTATCCTTGGAGAACCTTATCTGAATGTGACGTGCTGAGCAGCGGTGGACTGAATCACTGGTGAGGTTGTCATATCTTCTTTCTGTGAATGCAGGACCTTCAGTCTGGTGAATGTACCGTTTGTCTCTATCTGTGTGTGATGCAACAAGGACGACAAATGGAAATGAGCGGAGGTTATCGGCGAGGTCGCGCTCCTGATCACAGTCTATCTGTCGGCAGTCTTATCGGAGAACGCGCTGGAGTTCGGTCGAGCTCTCGTCCACGTGTGTGTGTGAGAGAGACAGACTTTCCCGTCTCAAGACCCCCACACATGTAAAACCTAGAGACTGTGATGTTAGACCAAGACCTGGAACCATCAGTTATCCAACATCACCTTTATTTAGTCATAACATTTGCTTTTCATCCAGATACTGTGCGCATTCAAATAACCTTTGCTTACAATATAAAGAAAGAAACCGTTATTTCAGTAGGTTATAAATTGGGATTAAAAAGGTCAAATGCTCCTCTAACCCGAATACGTGATCAACAGTGTTGAAAAGAGATTTGATCAGAATGTAGAGTTGAGAACGTCTGTGGAGGACAACAGAGATCACGATGTCAAATGTGGACAAACCACTGTGCCACTGACGTCTTCAACCCATTGCAATCACTCATTCAGCAACTGTCTTTCTGCAGGAAAATGTACGTTTGTCTCGTGGTGTTTATTTGCCTCATTTGTGGTTTTAATTATTGCATAAATGTTAAGAGTTTATTTCTAAAGTTTCGAAAGACTCGTATGACCGGCCTCACTCTCCTCAACCCTGGATCATACACACCCTCCCAGTTTGGCTGTCGATTTGAGCTGCAAGGAGATTTCCCACCTCTCCCTTTGGTTGTCAGCTCCTCTGCTGCTCTGCGTCAGTGTTGCTGCCTGTCAGTCGATTCAGCCCCCCCCCACCACCACCACCTCCCAGCCTCCACCTGCAGGCTCCGACAGGGGGGTTAAAGATATTTGCTCATCACTCCCATTATATTGATGTTTATCTGTCTTATCTAAGGGAAGTGATGAGGTCGGTGCCTGGAAGCTAAACTCTTAACTGACTTAACTCTTAACATGCTGCTGTAATCAACATTTTAAAGAGTTGTGGTTGCATTGTGGGTAATGTGTCGTTATAACTTGGTTTTGGCTCGATCATCTCTTCTCATCTGACTTTTTTAATCTGTCTCTGTAGTTGTAATCCCTGCTGTTTGAAAACTTCTCTCAGTTATTACAGACATGTCTGAATTACATGTGACCCCCCCGACCCGTCCGTTCAGCTCCACGATGTCCGGTCCACTGCTCGTGCATCGGAGGAGGATGATGGCACGAAGAGTTCCTTGGGAAAAGTTTGCATATTTGCATGATGGATTAGAAATAATTGAGGTTTCGGGGCTCAGAAATTTCTCATTTGAGTTCCATATGAACTAATGCATGTAAAAGTAATAAGACCAGCGGGAACCCAACCCCTTCATGGAGGCTGCGGACGCTGTCGTGGTATATTTAGCCATGTGCTCAGAAAATAACTAATATGGTGCCGTTTGGTTCCCGTTGTAATTAACTTCACTTGTGTTGCTGCTCAGTCGACTCTCTGGGTTAAACACAGGAAGTTGATTGTGATTTTCTCCATCTCCTGAGACCTGGGGTTTGAGTGGCAATAAGTGGCCGTGTAATGATTTCCCTCGTACGTTTTCTTATTAAATTTCACACAAATCTACACGTGAATTTAAAGCACTCGTCATTAATGAACATTAGCATCTGAGATGGAAGTGTACTGAGGGTCCTCTGCGGCGAGGGAATGTAAATTAACACAGTGAGAAATGTCTGTGAACATTAGTGGAAGAGTGTTTGAGTCGCTGCTGACGCAGATGCAGACACTTAAATTGTTCTTTTTTCACTGACTGTTGGTAAAGTACAATTCAATTAAAAGTGAAATAAGTTCAGTCCAGACACTTTACACACACGCTCACCTGCAGTAACTGGTTCTCGCAGCCTCCTGTGAATGAAAACGGGGGGGGGGGACTGCAGGACTCACAGAACCCTGAAGCTGCTCCACCGCTGCTGCACAAAGAGATGTTCACCTGTCTAAGCACACAGAAGCTGTACTGGAGAATCAGCTGTCATTGAATGCACCGTTGTCTAGATCAACAACATCAGTGAGGTCAATGAGTCGCTGCTACAGAACGCTGTTCGCCTGTTTATTCAAGTTGTTGATCTGGAGACATGCGATCCACACACACACAGACAGAGATTACTGGAATTAGACTGATTCATGGATAGAGTACATCTCCCCATTTGTCTTTCTTCTGCCTCCCTGTCCACCTTCTGTATCATACAGTTTCCACCTCATCATCATCATCACCATCATCATCATCATCATCATCATCATCATCATCATCATCACCATCATCAGTTTTCTCTACTCTGAGCTCTTCAACGATTTATTTTCCACTCCGTTCTGCGTCTCATCTTCTTCTGATTTTGTTTCTCTCTCTCTCCAACCCACCACCAGTTAAACAAACCTTACCTTTTGCCTTCTCTCTCTCTCTCTCTCTCTCTCTCTCTCTCTCTCTCTCTCTCTCTCTCTCTCTCTCTCTCTCTCTCTCGCTCTCTCTCTCTCTCTCTCTCTCTCTCTCTCTTGCTCTCTCTCGCTCTCTCTCTCTCTCTCCATCATAAACAGATTTGGCCCGAGGGCATTAAAGTACAGTTTTTTTCTGCTCCACTAGGAGAGCCAGAGGCCATGCCCGAAAACAAGGCTAACATGCACAGTGAACGCTGTGCGCCTGCACTTATGCACGATGACTCTTCAGAGATGGACAGATTTTAAATTGCCAGTGTGAAGGAAAGCTGTGAACAACGTTACTTAAATGGTGAAATGATTGGACGCAGTAATGACGCGTAGTGTTTGAGGTGCACGTCACAGTGGTCTTTCCCAGTAGGGGCAGTATAACGGGCAGATTGGATTGACGTTGACATGTTTATATGGCCTGTAAGTAGATGGTTAAATTAAAACAACACTCTGAGGCAGGCAATGAGTGGTGTCAGAGGGAGATGGAGCAGTACAATAAATGTTATAGTGGCAAAGACTTCACGGGAAATGAAAGGTTGATGATGGTGCTACGAGCATCAACACGCTCTCATAACAGGTTGAATATTTATCTCACATATTTACCACCAAGGAAAAAATGACACAAGACCCTGAACAAACTGGAACCAGGGACTGATGTAGCAATAAGTAGAAGAATCAAATAAACAAGAAATAAAAAATAAGATACAAATAATGAAGAATACAATCATAAGGGCTTTTAGTTCGTTAGGTTGATGTGCAGGTGAATGAATCCAGCAGTTTGTCTTTGTTTGATCACTAAATGAAACAAAAGCAAATTAAAATACCAGCAGAAGAAACATTGCAAACAAACATACATCCATATATATAACAAGTATTTGCAAATGTTACTATTATACTATATAAGAATACTCATCATGTCTTGACTGACACAGCTAATCAATCCCTCCAGGTTTTTTTCCCTTATTCAACATGAAGAATCTAAAGATAAACTTTCTATTCCTTTACAGAGTTATGTCTAAGTTATGTTTTCTTGTTGAATGTTAAAGAAATATTGTGGTCGGGTTTAATACAGAGAAAATTCACTTTAACTTCCAATGCAAAATGTTATTTCTAACCAAACCCTTGAATCTTTTCTCGAATCTTAACTGCAGCGCCAACCAACCTTCAAAACATGTTTTTGAAGTTAAGTTGGTGATGCGTTGCACTTTCCCTCGAGGAGAGTAATGTGGAGAGGACATTTAACAGCAGCAGAATGAGAAGAATGCAAGTTTGGAAAAATAGTGTTCATCCCTCCAGAGTTCAGAGACATTAAAACTGGTTTAATGGTTGTTTCTGCTTGTGCGCGTGTGTGTGTGTGTGTGTGTGTGTGTGTGTGTGTGTGTGTGTGTGTGTGTGTGTGTGTGTGTGTGTGTGTGTGTGTGTGTGTGTGTGTGTGTGTGTGTGTGTGTGTGTGTGTGTGTGTGTCTGTGTGTGTGTGGTGGCTGGGTGGCACAAGCACAAACACCTGGAATACACAGCATCCAAATTGCATTGCCTGCTATGATTGCCCCAGCCACAGCTTTTCATCCACCTGGCCTCACTTGTGGGTTCACGGTAATTCCACAAAAAATATGAGCAGGTGGGAAACGTGTGCAGCCAAACTAAATGTCACTTCACTGGCACAAAGTGGGCGACACGCCGTCTTCTGATGGATGTTTGCCTTTTAATTGTTGAACACGGTTTGGAGGCAAGTCAACAAAGACGTGAGTTTATAACACACTGCAGCAAAGCTCAGTGTTCACGCTGTGCACTGAGTTATACACTGCCAAGGTTTTTAATTCAAATAAAACAAGAGACAAGGATATACACTTTCTTCCAAGGCGCTGTGCATCTTATTTATTTATAGGGCTTGGATCAGTGTTGTAGCTTTAAAGTATTTCCTCAGATCTTGAGTACAGGAAACAGTGCTCCTGTTAGTCGAGATAATAAGATACATATTGTACAGATAAGAACACACAACCTATCACCAGTGATATAAACTGTAAGAGAGAATGAGAATCCGTTCTCCTGCGCTGTAATAAGGTGGAGACAAAAATCTCCAAACCTCTGCAATCAATCCAAACTCATGGTGGCCGAGACGTCTCAGACAAGGGCATTAACAGAAAACGCAAAATGTACACATATATATATATATATATATATATATGTA
This sequence comes from Hippoglossus stenolepis, assembly GCF_022539355.2. Lineage (NCBI taxonomy): Eukaryota > Metazoa > Chordata > Actinopteri > Pleuronectiformes > Pleuronectidae > Hippoglossus > Hippoglossus stenolepis. The sequence continues at coordinate 18,464,437 of NC_061497.1, forward strand.
TAGTATCTGACATTTTTCTTGGTAGTAATTGTAGTAATTGTCAGATTGTCCGGGCTACTTTTCTTTGTTTGGCTCTGTTCTGCTAGATTTGACTGAAATCCAGAATTTCTATTAAAACTGTACCTTCAGCGTGGCGGGAGCACGACAGCTGTGCAAAACATGACAGGATATTTTAAATGATATTTTATTCCTCAGTATGTTTATTAGCTCCTAATGCCGCACCCATCTGGCGGATTAACGTCTTTGCAGTCGGTCCTCGTGATGCCATTTTGAAAGTGCACCTGCAGTGTCGTGTGGATGAGCCGGTGGATAACTGTCTCACGACCTTATCTTCATAACCTCTAATCTGATCACAGAGAGATTAGGATGTGATAAATCCTGTTTGTTTTGCTTATCTGCGGGATTAGATACACCTACTGTACTGGAATGGCTCTACTTATTCTACTTTTCCATTACCAGGAGACAGGAAGGAGAGGCGAGGGCTTTAACTAGGGAGTCGGCACAGATGGGGATGACTTCAGCTAAATCCACTCCTGAATAAATTTGATTCTTGCTGCTGAAAAATTCTTTGTCTGCTTTTTTGTTGTTGTTTTTAATATTAGATCAAATATAGATGATGTAAAAAAAATCTTTATCGCCCGTCCCTGCTGTTCCCTGCAGCTTTACACAGCGTTTTACTGTCTTCTGGCCCTAAAACCTAATGTTTCACTTAGCTCTCAGCTTCTCATCCAGATGTGGCAGACAGCTGTTTTCAGTTTCCATCACCAAACAGCAGACAGACACAGTTGGCTACTAGCAGGTTAGGTAGCGGAGTATTTAACAGCCAAATAAAGGGTCGGATATTTCCTCGATTAAGCTGCTTTCAGACCTGCACTGAACTCCAGAGAACCTCCGGACATTCTCTGGACGCAGATGTCCGAGTGAGAGCCTCCGGACTTTCTGTGGAGTTTCCAAGAACATGAAACAAACAAAAACAATCGAATATCTCGGGATGAAAACGCGGTGCCACAAACGAGGAAGACACAGACAAAGATTTCAAGAGAGAGTAAGTATGTCACGTTCTGCCTCCGCCTGCTGCTCCCGCCTTTACGCTGTTTACGTGTTGTTGTGAGAATCTCCTGCTGCGTTGTTCATGTGTGAAAGTCAAACTCCGCAGAAAGTCCAGACCCAACTCTGTGGACATCCTCCAAAGTATGTGTGAAAACGACTTTATAGGAAAATGGTAAAAGGTGATTGCATACTGGACTAACAGCAGAAAATCTGTGCTGGCGTTGCTTGTAATGTTGCTCATCATTGAGCGGAACATTAAAGGGGGCCCGTGGTGATTGTATACACAGCGTATGAAGTCATTCTCATTATGCTAGTATGTGTTTTGTGATGATTTGTTCAGGAGCTGAATTATCCCGTGCTGGAATCACAGTCAGCAGATGTGCTGATGCTTCTGTCGGCTGCCGCGCTCGTTCCCCTCCGCGACTCCAGCTGAGAGCTAAGTCGAGACACGGCTAATTATCCAGTTTAAACCACAAACGTAATTACACCCCTATGGGAAGTTGCACATTGAGTATGCAGCACGTACTGAATGTGAGGAAGCTCGTTGGTGGATGGGAGGGAGGCTCTGTGTCTGTGTGCGCGTGTGTGTGTGTGTGTGTGTGTGTGTGTGTGTGTGTGTGTGTGTGTGTGTGTGTGTGTGTGTGTGTGTGTGTGTGTGTGTGTGTGTGTGTGTGTGTGTGTGTGTGTGTGTGTGTGCTGTGTGTGTGTGTGTGCAGGTGCATGAGTGTTATTGGGAGGGTTAAATGTGAGGGTTTGATTTTACAGCTCGAGCAGGATTAATAGAAAAAGAAATGGCATTTCAAAAAGGCCGACATAATAGAAAACGTCTGCTGAGCTTTTCAATACCTGACGTAGAATAAAACAATCCTGTTTGAAGCTCATAACTCTGACTCCCAGAGGGACGGGGCTAATCACAGATGCACCACATCTCTGAAACTCACTTATTTGACCAGGTTATCCGAGCGAGCAACAACGCTGACCTCGGGAGGTGTCGGTCGCTGAGAGTTTTTCTTGTTTTAAAATTTGATTTTAAAGAAAGCAGGAGAAAGCAGATATTAAATGGGGGATTGGAGAGTTAAGTCTGTCGGAATCGAGTTAATGTGTAACAAAAAAAAAGAGCTTTTCTTCCTCGTGCTGTTATTATCAACTTGCTCGGTGAAGTTATCGGTGGTGAATTTGATCCACACTCACATGCAGCGTAGAAGAAGTCGTCGTCTCATCAATCCCGCTCCCGAAATGCTCCGAATAATTCAGCTCATTTACCGTCTTTTTATCTTCACAGCCCGGAGTCTCATTTTCACACCCGAAGAGATGAAACCCACAGAAATAGGGGGTGGGAAAAAAAACTGAAATAGTCCCAATCAAAAACCTATCGTCATTTCACATGAGGTGTAAAGTCTTTGTTTTTGAAGATGCTGAACTGCAGAGAAAGAGAGATCATCATTTAATTGTCCCTGTAGGGAAACGTCGCCTTTGGCTCTGAGTTGCTGCGTCATTACAAACACGGTCACAGCTTCATGCAACTGACACAACCGACGTGTTATTAAGAAACAGTTTACATCAACATATCGCACAAGAGAGGGAAAAGAAACAAAAGATGGGATGTGACCTGTCAGGGAAGAAATGTTCGTCTTCTTTCTAAAAATGGATGTTTGCCCCTCTCCACCCTGACCGGCCCAGTATTGCCATAAAATGAAAAAAAGGAAGCTTAGTTGTGGATCCTTGTAGGAAATGGCAAGTTAAGGTTCTGAGCACATTTTTCACCACGGACGATGCTGCTCACCCATGTTTTTTATGATTAGTTCCCCCACATTGTTCGTGCCTCACACTCACACACATGGTGGCGTCGTTCACACATGTCTGCAGCCGTGATACATATGAGAGTTGGTGCAATGTGGAAGGTGTCAGTGCACCAGTGGAGGAGGTGAGGGAGCACCAGTGATGTACAAAGTGTTGCTGGGAATAGTCCAGGCTCTGGTCATCTCACGCTACTCTCTAGACTACTGCAACTCCCTCCTGGCCGGTCTACCATCCAGAATGCAGCAGCTCGACTGGTCTTCAACCGACCTAAGTTTACTCCAACTACTCCGCTCATCTGCTCCCTTCACTGGTTACCGGTAGCTGCCAGCATCCGCTTCAAGATGCTAATGCTTGCGTACCATGCTGTGAACGGATCGGGTCCAGTCTACATCCAGGACATGGTCAAATCTTACACCCCAGCCCGTTCACTGCGAGGGACAACTAACCACCTGTTAAAGACTACACCTTGCATAAGAAGATGATGTTATAATAACAATCGTCAACTCTGGTGTTTATATAAAATAAAATAGTTTAGTTGCACTTACATGTAGCACTTTGTCATTTGTTTTTTTTTAAGACTAATTGTACTTACTTGATTCTTGCTGTTCTGGGTTTGTACCCTCATGGTTGAATGCACTTAGTGTAAGTGGCTTTGGATAAAAGTGTCAGCTAAATGAAAAACTAGAAAATTATCTTCAGCAAACTTTCAACAAATTTACTGCAAACTTAAAACTTTTATTTTGGTAGTGTGTGTGTGTGTGTGTGTGTGTGTGTGTGTGTGTGTGTGTGTGTGTGTGTGTGTGTGTGTGTGTGTGTGTGTGTGTGTGTGTGTGTGTGTGTGTGTGTGTGTGTGTGTGTGTGTGTGTGTGTGTATGTGTGAGTGTGTGTGTAAGCGAGAGAGAGAGCGATTAAATACTTAAGTGAGAATATTGTATTTCATATACGTATACGAGTGTTTTTATATTGTTGGTTTGGCTTATCAATGCATATTTTCTATCTCATTTGTTCAATGTTTTTTATACTTTAGTGTAAAGCACACCGAGTCCACCTCTGTGTGAACTGTGCTGTACAATTTAAATTTAAACTCCATAAAATCACATATCTAGGAGCCAGTTTGTGAAATAACTGACATTACCGAGGCTTTAAGTCAGGTTTGTTTTCCTTGATTAACCAACATCTGCTATCACACTGCAACAAGGTGGTTGCAGGAGGATTTTTTAATTATATATTTTTTAAATCAAACTTTGCTGTGCAAACTTTGATTTTTGTTTTCCTGGCTGATTAAAAGGCAGCGAGCAGTAAAGCCCAACTATAAACTTCAAAATGTCCATTTGGGAGCTTATCAGTGACAGACTGTGTGATTTTCCCGTGGCACACACACACTGCAGCCAAATCAGATTTTACATATACTTTTCCAGCCTTTATTAGGTGGAGACAGGAGCAAAAGGCTGAGGCACCAGTCGAATGGTCTTGTTATATATGCCCCTGTGACGACCCTCTCCACTATGTGTGTTATTGGTTTGTGTGTTGCTGCCTTCTTTGCAGACACTGGAGGTGCAGAGGGTCTCAGCACCTTGGCTCTGTGTGCCAGGATGTTACTGTTAAAAGCTGTTGGAGCTCAGTTCTGACTCTCTCTCCTCCATGAGAAGCCTTTGATTGGCGTTTTGTTTGTGTTTCTGCACCACACAGCGTTTGTCTTATACACGTCATTCATCACGTAGCAACCTACATTAACTGCTGTTAATGACGACATCTGCTATTGTTAGTTTTTCCCCCTTTCATTTAAAGTAAGTAATTTGCTAATTGGTTTGGTTGGGTGTATTTTCTTCTTTTGTCATGACTGTACAGCCCAGTTTATGACACCCCCTCCCTTTCATTTAGCTGACGCTTTTATCCAAAGTGACTCACAATAAGTGCATTCAACCATGAGGGTACAAACCCAGAACAACAAGAATCAAGTAAGAACAATTTGCTTCAAGGAAGCCAAACCACAAAGTGCTATGTGTAAGTGCCATATGCTATAAGTGCTAATATATATATATATATATATATATAATATATATATATATATATATATATATATATATATATATATATATATATATATATATAGGGAGCAACAAGCTGATTGGCAGATGCAGAGCGGAGTGGACAGGCTGGGGTGTAACGTTTGACCATGTCCTGGATGTAGACTGGTCCCGATTCGTGCTGCTAACCGTGTTTCAGATTGGGGCAAAGAGAGGATTAGTTGGGTGTCATCTGCGTAGCTGTGGTAGGAAAAGCCATGTGAGTGAATGACAGAGTCGAGAGAGTTGGTGTACAGAGAGAAGAGGAGGGGACCCAGGACGGAACCTTGAGGGACCCCAGTAGTGAGAGGACAAGGTTCGGACACAAATCCTCTCCAATTAGGTGCGTTCATTGAGGTAGGATGAGAGCAGGGAGAGAGCAGAGCCGGAGACACCCAGGTCCTGAAGGGAGAAAATAAGGATCTGGTGGTTCACTGTGTCAAATGCAGCAGAAAGGTCTAGAAGGATAAGGACAGAGGAGAGAGAGGCTGCTCTAGCAGTGTGAAGTTGCTCAGAGACAGCAAGGAGGGCAGTCTCAGTTGAGTGGCCTGCCTTGAAACCAGACTGGTGAGGATCAAGAAGGTTGTTATGGTGGAGATAGGAGGAGAGTTGATTAAAGATAGCTCGCTCGAGAGCTTTGGAAAGAAAGGGAAGAAGAGAGACAGGTCTGTAGTTGATTACTTCAGACGGGTTGAGGATGGGTTTCTTCAGGAGAGGGTTTACTCTTGCCTCCTTCAGAGAGGTAGAGAAACAGCCAGTTGACAGGGAAGTGTTGATAAGATGGGTGAGAAAAGGAAGAAGGTCAAGAAGGGGGTTACCAGGGTAAGAACTTGATTGGGAGACAGGGGGTGAAACAGGAAGCGAAGGGATGAAGATGATGATGAAGTTGATGGAAATGTAATTACAGAAGGTGGGTTTGAAAATGAGGAGCGTAAGTCATCTATCTTTTTTGTGAAGTAGTTGACAAAGTGGTTTGGTTGAAGGGAGGAAGGAGGAGGGGGACTAGGGGGGTCAAGGAGGTTGGAAAAGATGGAGAAGAGTTTTTGGGGGATAGAAAACAAGGATTGAATTTTAGTTTGGTAAAAACTGATTTTGGCTGCAGAAATAGTGGCAGAGAAGCAAGAGAGAAGAAAGAAGAGTAACACTGGGGTTATTTGCTTTCAGTATATTTCAGAATAATGTCACTGATCACAGACTATAAACAATTTCTTACAACTAATTTTCTGGTGTTCTGTAGCCTTAATCCTTAATCCATGAACTGTGTGTAGCCTATAAAGCAGATTATATTTATATATATATATTTGTCATTTAATGCTCAGTTATCACATGTCAATTAATTGTCATTAAAACAATTTGCACTCTAATCTGTCTGGAAATGACAGAGTCCTTTAAAAGATAATTTTTATGGCATTTTGAGAGGACGATGGTTATTACATGCATCAAGGATCCTCCTGCCAGGAATCAAAGTGAGGTTCTTTGTGGTTATGTGGTAACCATCGACCACCAGGCACCATCATATGCCACCAGACATATCCGGACGCCATCAGACGCCACGAGACGCCACCGGACGCCATGCATCGGACACTGCCAGACGCCACCATCAGCCATCAGACGCCATCAGACGCCCCAACATGTCGCTTTCTTAGCTCAACCACCACTTTGCCTCCATCAGACTCTGACCACTCTGTCTTGTCCTGATGTTTTATGAAACTGCACATATTGACTGTATCTGATACTAAACTCCAGTGTCTTGTCTGGCTGCAGCTTTTAATCTTTATGGTTTGTTCTTCTTGTAACCATTCATATTGCTGCACAGAGCCTTTGCATAATTAGGACAGATACTAAAATGTGTATGTTATTTCTTCTGTAACTTTTGCTGGACACGGCCTGAGCGAACATCGACAGGATGCGAAAGAGCACAGGCTCAACCAGTTTGAACAGAATCAGTTGATCTGCTGCGTGTTTACAGACACAAGCTGTGGGACTCTGATATCCCCTCCAAGAAAAACACATTTAGTGATTATGAGATTTTCACACAGTATTATCGATGGCGCCTAAGGCAGGTATGGAATATCATGTTATACTCGCGTGCATTCTCTAATTATGTACATCCAGGCCCTATCTCTCCCAATGGGTGGTCAGGGTAAACATCAGGTGCTGTGGCTCTGCAAACGCTCCGTTAACCCCCCCCCCCCTCCACACGAGGGTCCTGAGTGAAACATTAGTTGATAATTTCTCTGTTATTTCAACGCTTACAATTATACAAACTCGATTTAAGCAGGAGGAATCTATGAAACATGGCAAAAACGCTCGCAAGCAAATTCTTATTTGGTGTTTCATAAAGATTTACAATGAAAAGCAAGATTTCATTGTGCTTTAATAGACGTATGTACCTATTAACAGAACCAGCCCTCTTAATCTTCTGTAAGCGAGCCTGCGTTTTTTAATTTTTAAACGTCTCCCTCTTTGTAGAAACAGGATTGAGATCCTCTCCGGTCGTTTTCTCTCCAGTCTAATTAGAGTGGCTCTCTCCTCACTTCTCTGCCTTCCCATTTATCCTGCACCTTTTACAAATGAGTCGGGCTTAATCAGGCTTTCCATTTCACTTGGAAATTAATGAAATGTCGAGGATCATTCACCGGGAGTTTTCATTTGAAAAAGAAGAGATTTCTCGCTCTGTCTGTCTTATTCTTTTAAATAAAGCTGTAAAGAGTCACTGTAACACGAAGAGATTTGGACATGGAGAAGGACATGGACGACGTTTGAGGTTATTATTACTGTGGAAAAGCAAACTGACAGAGGTGTTTCACAAAGGAATAACAACATATTTCATTACAGGTAGTCTTGTGGTGGGGGTGTGAAGGGGAATGGTGACTTATTGTGTTGTCGTAAGCCCGCAGAAGGACACTGTTCACAAATAATTCTGTTCGTTCCTCCAATTCCACTTTTTCTGAGCACATCAGAGCGAGAGAGTAAGAGCAGAGGAAAAGGTACGTGCTGCTCGGAGCAGGCTCATATACAGTGTAAGGTAATAACTGCTAAATCGTTCTCTCATTTGTGGTTCTGGTTCGCGTCCAAATGACTCAGAAGGCAACATGTTGTAAGTGGGCTGCTTCGATCGGTGATACACCTCCTTCTGCTAAGTGTGTAAGATACAGAGAGAAGGTAGAACAGCCAGAAACACGCAGCCGAGCCGCATTAGCAGAGGTTTTACATTACTGCACGGAAATTGGCTCATAATTCCTTAATTCTGTGTTTAAACATAAGACGTCTGTCAACTATTAAATTTTACTGATCCTCTGTTTTCTGAGAATTAAACACCCTCTATGCACATTCTCACTCTGGACTGGCATAATAATTCCAATCTGAAATGAACTGATTACCCTGCTCTCCAGCGTATTGTGCAGGGTACCGTGCGTGTGTGTGTGTGTGTGTGTGTGTGTGTGTGTGTGTGTGTGTGTGTGTGTGTGTGTGTGTGTGTGTGTGTGTGTGTGTGTGTGTAATAACTCAACAATGCATAGATGGATTTTTACCGAACTCGGAGGGACGATTATTTCTCAGAGTTTCTCCGAATGATCATCTTTTGGAGGTGTTCAACATACAGGATGCACTTTGTCCGTGATGCTGTACCTTGATGATCCTAATGGCAGTCAGACAGAATTTGAATCCATTGTGCAGGAGGAAGTTGTGGAGCATGTTTCTGGATGATCCACTGATGATACTCCACTTAACATGAAGTGATGATGAAGAGTCCACTGAGCTCCAGGTGATACTCAGAGCACTCCAGCTTTTCAGTGTCTGGATTGCAATTGATCTCGTAGGGCTGAGTACGCTGCTAGAATAAAGGTGCAGTAGAAAGTGGTGTCTGGTGCAGAGCTTCCTGACAGAAAGAAGTAAATGTAAGTGAATATTTAGTGGCTAACATGATTAGTGTTTGTTGTCTAATTTGTATTTTTGAAGCATTTGGGCAGAAGCTTAGATTTTCTCTGATAAAGTATTGGTTAATAATAATAATTAAAAACATTAAGCTTGTGTCATCAGTTTGGGATCATACTTATTTCCAAAACACATGAATTAAAACCATTTTCCAATAATTGTATGGGTAAGTAAGTGTAGGTTTTCACTTCAGATTGACGTGTTGATGTGTTTGACATTATCTGGCAGCTATTTTCAGCTGCTCACTTTTCTGTTTCCTGCATAAAAACAACACGTCAATGAAAGTGGATTAGTTTCACAGAAAATAGCACCTATGAACATTTTTGCCATGTGATCGTTCACGGTACATTTAGTTCTTTTGCCTGATCGGTAAAATAGATGGCGGTGGTTGAGGGTGGTTGGAGGTGGTTGGAGGTGAAGGCCACTGTGTTCGAGTGCGTTGTGATTCCAGCAAGATGTGCACACTTGTGAAAGACGGAGAAAATGTGAGACATTTGTACAGAGTCTTATCGTACATTGTCTCTGACTTGCAGACACTTGGCTGACAGTGGAAGGTTTTGTCACCCGGGCTCCACTTCTCTTCCTGTCGCTGACATCCACGTTGCATCATCCTCTTTTCCTTGTGCGCTTTCAACACCTTCACGGTGCATAGCTCACACTGACTGTACACGCTCGCTGGTGTTGCTGATCTCACAGCCCATTGTTGATTCTGAAGCAGTTTTAGTTTTTGATGAGTGACGTTTCTCTCAGTAAAACTCACGTGTGCTCGTTTGTAACCTTTTATTGTCCAAAACAGGAAATTACACTTAGTCAGGAAAAGCAGCTCAGTCGATCGATAAGCAGTAATCATCAGGGGAGGTGTTCTTCAATCACCGCACCATGAACATAATGAAGAGCAGAAGAGTAAAGAAATTATAAATGATAAATAAAAACTTGAATATTCACCATTACCATTACACAGAAGACAACAAAAGGATGGAGACAATGTTAGAAAAACAAGATGAAGAGACACACAAATATGATTTAACAAGTGTGTGTGTGTGTGTGTGTGTGTGTGTGTGTGTGTGTGTGTGTGTGTGTGTGTGTGTGTGTGTGTGTGTTCTCATTCATAAGATAGAGGAGCTATGCAGACCACCATATACAATGTAGGTTAGGATTTGTGAGGCAGCAGGATTATTTGTCTGGAACAATGTGTTCGTAAAACCTCAAGAATTATACTTCGGAGGCATGTTTATATATAAATGGGAGAGTGTGTGTGTGTGTGTGTGTGTGTGTGTGTGTGTGTGTGTGTGTGTGTGTGTGTGTGTGTGTGTGTGTGTGTGTGTGTGTGTGTGTGTGTGTGTGTGCGGCCCAGAAGTCCCACGAGAAAACAAAAGGCAAAAGTTGCCCGGCCTGTGGAGTAAGTTAGTTGTCATCAGTAAATATCTGCCTGTGTGGTACTGGGCCACTGGGCAGGCAGAAATAATGAGGAGTGAAGATGGAGGCAGATGGAGCTTCACTTCACACAGAATGCTTCATCTGGACTTTATAATGGACAGCGTTTTGTTATGGGAAAGAAAAACCGAGGGTCACTTTCCTGTCAGTCGTCACTATCGCCAAAAATAGAGGAATCTTTAATTGTGGAAATACTGGAGGCCTGAGCAAAAGGAGAAAACTCTTCAGTCTGGACATTTTATTTAAGACCCTAGTTGGTGATTAAACAGAGCAATCAGCATAAAGACAGAAGTTAAGAGGGCTAAATGGGTTGTGCATTGTAATAGATGTCAGCCCTCTGAACTGATTGGACAATCACTGTAATTGTACTGAAAGTTGTTGTGTAACCGATCGTGACTTGGTGGCGTCTTTCGACAGCACTCGGTGCTAAAGTGAACATCTTCGTGCACGCGCGGACATTCGTGTTTGTGTTTCGTGGAGCATTGACGTGTGTTTGCAGAACAAATGGCTTAGTGGGGTGTACAAGCATGGCCAGCTGTATTTGTCTGCTGTGTAACCCCCCAATCTGGTATCACCAGAGCACATTGTCTGAGTCACCCAAGTGTGTGTCTGCATGTGTGTGCGTGCGTGCGTGCGTGCGTGCGTGCGTGCGTGCGTGCGTGTGTGTGTGTGAGAGAGACTTAAGCCAGAACTCACTGTGAATTGTGTGAAAATGAAAAGACAAATGTGCCGTTTTTTTCCCTCTCGTTTGTTAAAATTTGAAAGAGTCACGCAGCGATCACAAAGCATGAAGTGATTGGGGAGAAGTTGAATGTGCGATGTGGAAACATGTTGCCTTGAATGAGGCCAAATGTGACATCAGGCTGAAGCTCCTGAAAACAACAAAGACTGTTGGTGATTTCAACTCTTTTTATAGAGAAAAACAAACCAATTTACAGAAAATCTCAGGCAGAGAAATGGGAACAAATATTTTAAAACTATATTTATTCAGGAGTAATGTTTCAAAATGATCTCCAATACACCATCGTTATTAGTGGGGTAATAGTAAAAACAGACTAATTATGCTTTATATAAACACAAAAACAAGTATATTTGTTCAACCAAAAACGCCCCATCTCACAATGTTACAGAAAATTATGAAAAACAAAGCAAAATTCTTTTGGCAAAGATTTGGCCCACATCGGGTTTGCCAGATCTGGGCCACAAGTAAGCCATGGCGATACCACTTGTCAACCAAAGCTGCCACATTAGTTTACCACATGGGCCACTTTAGGTTCAGAGCTAGATTAAATTTTGCCAAAAGCACCACATGTTTGCCACATTTGTTCGTGGGTATTTGGGCCACTTTAGGCTCACATCCATTTTGTCTCTGCCATCTGGGCGGGTGCAAAATGTAATGGTTTCTCTCTCTGCTCATGCCCCGTCCTTCTACCAAGTTTCATGGAAATCCCCTCAGTAGTTGCTGCATAATCCTGCATAATCCTAAAATACAAAACAACAACACACAGAGGTGAAAACATAGCCTCCTCCCTGGAGGTAATAACAGCCATGGCAGCCACCATGGGAAGACATTGAAGCAACTTAGTCACAGCAGAGCGGTAGAAAAAGTCTCATGGAGTAAGAGAGGAGGTGATTTACTTGACAAGGACGGAGGAAGTGATGGATCTCAGAAAGCTGCTGTGGAAGAAAAGACGGGAGGAAGCCATACAGAGGGATGAAGGGGGAGTGACAGGGAGACACGGATGGGTGTTGCGCCCTCCTCCGTTTCAATTGGTCTTACGATGATGAAAGTGTCAGCGGCGAAGACAGTTATCTAAGAGGCACAGGAGGAGGCCGAAAACAGTGGGAGAAGGAGAAGAAATAAGGGAAAGACATGGGGGAAGAACTGTGCGGCTGAGGTAAGAGTGTGAGGGTGGGAGGAAAGAGAGGAACAGCAGGAGGTATAAACACTTAGAATGTGAAGCAGGCATCTGGCAGGAGAGGACGGGGGGACGGAGATGTGAGACTTAAGGAGAGGTGACAGAGTTAGAGAGTGGGTGAAGGAGACAACAGCAGACAGAGTGATGGAGGATGAGAAGCACGGAGGGAATGATGCAGGGAGGCAGGAGCAGGAAGTACGGCCGGGGACGATGAGCAGAGACAAAGAGGCAGAACTGATCGTAATGGAGAACGTGTAAATCAACGTGTTTATCCTCACGTCCTCCTGCGTGAAGTTCTTATTTATTTGTGCTGGCAAGAGTGATGGGCTTCCCCTGCTGGAGAGCGGGAGGGAGGGAGGGAGGAAGAGTGAAAACTGACAAATCTTGTCAACTCCTTGTCCTCCCACATAATCTGCTGACAGGCTTTTCTGTCCAGTGAGAGAAATCAATTCAGTTCAGAATTTCAATTCCATCGCTCGTCTGCAGACTTTCATGAGCTCCGGAAAGGGGGAGCTGAGAAACGAGAGTTGAGTAAAAAACAATTCAGCAGAGTATATATATAATTCACATTTTCCTTGCAGAATTAATTCAATTAGTCCTTTGCACACATGCACAGTAAAGAAAGTTCTGGCAGTGGAGACAGCTGCTCCACACGTCATATTCTAACAAGCCCTCAGGAGAACCTAGGTCACAAAGACGCCTCCTGCAGGTTCTGCTCAATCCAAGTTCAACTTTGTTATGTGAACTTTAGTCATTCGTCAGAAATTATCTAAAAATCTAATCTTTTTACTTTTTTCTGAACCACCATGACCTGTTTTCATTAATTACATCTCTGTGCGTTTGTCTGGTTTGTTTTTTAAGCAACTTTACGCAGAAACCACTGAACAGATTTCCATGAACTTCAGTGGAGGGATGAAGAATGTGTCGGATGTAGGAATTTATTTGTCACTTTCTTTAACATTGTGAGATGGGACATTTTCACTCTTTTTCCAGGGAGTAATCCATGGATCTGGATGAATAATAATCAGAATATAACTGATATGTATGAGTTTGTGAAGTTTGGTGCAGATCCAAGTAAAAATCTGGATCTAGTGCATTTCAAAGTGGTTTCATAAGCAGACTGAGGCGGAGGCGTGTGTTCTACTAGTCGTGTTGTTGTGTGTGTTTTGTGTTGCCCTCCTGGTCAAACCTCTTATAGATTTTCATCTGAGTGGAACTTTTTCTTAATTGAACAGACAAACAGAGGAATAGAAACATCACAAGTGAGTGCAGATGTTACACACACATGAAATATTGTTATTGTTGTACAAAGCCTCTATGTTGGAGTCATGCAGTGATAATTACCACCTGCTTGTTTGCTTACATCCACCAGCTCCGTGACTACTTTCAACCAAACACAAATGATTCTCTGTAATGATGATGAATACCGTGGCAACCCTCCTCCCGATGTATTTGTCAATAACTACCATGGCAACAAGATGCCGGGAGTTTTAACGTCTTGAGGATTGACATAAATGCTACAATCAGCCCCAGTCTCTGAGGACACACTGAGTATTGTGGATTGAGGATAACCAGATAAACACAACACACACACACACACACACACACACACACACACACACACACACACACACACACACACACACACACACACACACACACACACACACACACACACACACACACACACACACACACACACACACACACACACACACAGGCTTCGGCAGGCTCATAAAAACAGAATAAACCCTGATGGATCGGGGAATCAGCAGCAGAAGTCGGATGAACAGGGCGAGGTTGTGAAAGGAAGAAGATGAGGACAAGAATGACAAGAAGCTCTTTTGTTTGTTATTTTGTTTTCTCAATCCTGCTCTCTCTCTCTCTCTCTCTCTCTCTCTCTCTCTCTCTCTCTCTCTCTCTCTCTCTCTCTCTCTCTCTCTCTCCCCCTTTCTGTTTCCCCTGCCATTACGTGAACACGGAGAATGTGCAATAACACAGACACACAAAGCTGAAGGCAGCAGCCACCTGCACTTAAACCATTGTTCTCTCGCCCTCCTCCTCCCTCCGTGTGGTTTTAATTTTCCAAACGCTCAGGATTTAATTAGTAAGGGAAGCAGATTGAGAGCATTCCTGAGAATATCAAACACTGCTCCTGAGGAAGGCTCCGTCGTCTCCCTCTCAACAATATAATGCACAATCAAAGCCGTTCTCTCGTCGTGCTACAACATCACACACAGATTTTGAATCTTCAAATAGAAGTATTAGTATTGTAAAATAACATATCAGTGCTGAAATGATTTGTTCAAAGTGAATACATGCAGAGATATTTGTGCAGGTATTTAAAGTGTCGCTCATGAAAAGCTGTAATTTCTCCGGTACGACTCCTCATGCTGCTCTGACACTGTCTAATCTAGATTATGTAAAACCTGGCGCTCATAACAGACTCCAAACTACAGACTGTGTGATGTGATGAAATCCCTAATGCATCAAACGCTTGGAAGGGATGGATATATTATATATTTATCAAGGTATTCATATTTTTCACATTTAAAACCAAAGTAATACAACTTGAACATTGGAGAGTTAAATCGTGTTCCTGTCCTCCCCCCAGAATGACCCCCTCCCCCAAATAGTGGGCCATGATTACATTTTTGTACGGCCAGACTTCCATAAAACTAAAATTATACAAACACATTTATAAATACAAAGAAGGGAAAACACAAGCGAAAAAGCAGAGACAAATAATGATAACAATGATAAATAAATCAAGGGAAGACACAAAGAAAATAAAATGATGTTGGTAGCTGCCATGTCTTCTAAAAAGGAAATAGATGCTGGTGTACCCCTGATGGTTTATCTAATTATTTCTAGGTGGATATAAGACCCCTTCTGATCCAGTGGCCATATGTTGGAGGGAGAGCATCCTTCCATTGAACAAATGTCCAGCAGGGAGCAAAAGGCCATTAAATTCACATGATATAAGAGCATCCACTGGAGCCACAGCAAACAATGCATTTAGACAGATCTACTGTTTTCATACTCTAGAGAGCATCTTAAAAAATGTATTTCCAGAAGCAATGCAGCTCGGGACATGACCAAAACATCTGTAGAAGTGCGGCAGGAGTCTGCTGGCGTCGAGCACGTCGGGTAAACATCTGGCTAACCCCAACTCGTACCATTCTGACCCAGGAGATGTGTTTGAGGCACTTTATCAATTAACAGGAGAGAGGTTATGTGAGTGGATTTGAAACCTGGCTCGGAGGATTACAGCGGAACATCATCCGCAGCCGGACCAAAGTCGTTCTCCACTTTAAGGACAGTCTCAGTGTTATGTGCTCTGAGGCTTGAGCGGCCCGGATCTAAATTGGCGTTTTGCACTTGGAGATACTTGGAGCTGCCACACCGGCTTTTGAATTTAAATCTATATCGTCTTTCTTTGTTTATTCCACCCTCTCCGCATTATCTGTGAATATCTGGGTGTCCGTATCAGATGTGCAACAGCGGTAACATCTGCAAAGTTCATGATAGAGTTGGTCACAGTAGTCTGACGCAGTGCTGAACCTGGCACTCAAGACTGAGAGGATTCAAATTGAACATCACCCTGTGTCCACTGACTACATATTCATGATCATTCATGACTTTCAGAGCAGTGGATGAAACGCAATCTATTCTTTTCCTCTATGGTCCGTTTGCCTTCTGCAACCAGGCGATCCAACCCCCCCCTGGTCTCCTGGTCACAGTGCTGGATTAAGATGCACTGGAACAGTTTCTTCAGTTATATATTAAGTCTGACTTCTAGTCAAGGCAAGACTGAGAAGTTTTGAGAAATGTAATTTAACTAAACCAGCTCTACAATAAATTATAATGTACTGACAGGTACTATTTCATTTAGATTGAATACCTTTAATACTTCAAGTCCATTTTCATGCTAATACTTCTATACTTTTACTTAAAAACATTTTATTACATATATTTATTTCGTTATTGCTGCCTTCATATAAAACAGCTCTGATGCATATTCTTTATAATAACAGTGTCAAATTACGATGTGAAAGGATTTTGCTCTGCAAGAACCTGCAGAGAAAAGCAGAAAGGAAGTGAAACCCCAGCGAGCACCTGTCAACACTGAGCAGCAGAGACTCTAAGTGCTGAACACGGTGGAACATTTAGCAGCTCATGATACTTATTTATTTATCAGATATTTCCCTCTGGAGTCCATAAAGGGGAGGTAAAGAAGAGTTTATGCATTCGACCAGAAACATGACTTTTGTTAATAAGCTTGTCCTATTGGGGGTATAATGCAAATATTCACCAAGGTAAATCTAAAATATTTTTTATGAAATCCAGGAAGAAACATAAATAATAACTGCAAGGACGATAAAGCCTTGACATGTTTACAAAGTATATGTGAAATAAATGTCAATTTATTTACAAATCTATCATTTGGATGAAAAAATGAATAATTTACATAAAAACAGAATTTTACAGCTGGGTTTCTGCAAAAATCACCCCGATTTTTTTTTTACTTATGATACCGCCTCAAGTAGACAGTAACATTTTTTAAATATTTATAATGAATCTATATTTAATATAATATCTTTTGATGAAAAACTAAATCAGTACTTAATACACTGAGTATCAGAGCAAAATATAGTAAATAAATAAATAAGAGTGTTTATGTGTTTACAACTTCACTGAGGACCCTGTGTTGATAGCTTTGCTCAGTATTACTTTGGTAAATGTATTATCTTCATGTACTGACCATAGACTCTATATAAAGTAAGTCAGTAAAGGCAACACAAGCCACATCCTCCATGTTAGTGGATGGGACATGGACCAAACTATAAAATACACAACATAATACATTTTTCTCAAAGATGGTTTCTGTCCTTGTCTCTCAACATGTTGGTTCCTGTGACTTTGGTTATTTCACGGTAAAAAAAACGGGGCGGGGCTTAATTATTGAAAGCTGAGACCGACTCGTGATTGGTCGAGCATGCTCACCCACGGCTCCGTGTCCTGATCGCCACTGAGCAGACTCTGCATCCAAACGCGCAGGATGCTGACGTGCGTTACCGCGATTTTTCCACGTGTGGACGGCACGAGGACGTGGAGACGTGTCCGACACAGAGAACTGCGTCACACCTCAGATCCAGGTGAGTCTCGGGTGTAAAACAACAATGCATCTGATTCCTCACTGTTAAATATCAACTAGCTTCTTTATAAAGTTGCACACCCACCGCCCTGCTCACGTGTTTGCATGTGGTTGTGCGTGATGTTGTCGTCCTTGATGAACACATCTGTGACTGAGCCCTGTTTTGTCATGTGCTTTGATTGTCTGGCAGAATTAGGACATCAATTATCTGCAACTCCTCAACTGACAGCGACACTTTTCATTCAGTCAGTCGGTGAAATAAACTCAAGCTGTCACCTCTCGCAGTTTATCAAGATATTCATTATGAAAGTTATGTAATTGATCAGCCTCCGGTGTAAACACATTAATTGTTGGAGCAGGAAGTTCTTGGAGTGACAAGTCACGTGGTTTACTGCGACTTATCCAACACACCCTTTGAGCTGAAGTGCTGAATATAACAGGCTGAGCCATGATTGTCCTGCTCTGCTGTTGCTGCTGCTTTTTGCAAACTGATGCAGTCATGGACATGTGTATGGATTATGAGGAAATAGGCCTGTGGGCACAGACAAAACCCCCCACAGACACAAAATGTCTCCCTCCTGGTTGTGTGGAGTCTCTTCGCGGTTGTTTTGTTTCCCTTTGTGGTCGTTTCTATGTTTTCTCCCTTTTTATAAATAGTTTTTTATTAGAAGTTTTTTCCTCCAGAGGATGACGAACCTTGTTAAGCCCTCAACACATTGAGGCATATTGTGATTTGTCAATTTTGGGCTACAAGATTCCATCCTTTTGTTGTTGTTTTCCATCTTTTATCGGAGCTCTGTGACGTCCAAACAAGACATGTTAACAGTCCCCTCATACAGAGGCTTAGGCCCAGCCAGGAGCCCCCTGACCTCTGTGGGCCTGTGTGGTTGAAGCCCCTTTAGTAATCCAGAGTAACCTTTCATAAGGAGATTCACCTGCCAGCAGCCCCATCATGTTGCTTTGTGGAATAAAAGTAAGAACCCTCTGTAGGACCGCTCCCTGCTGCTGCGACTCGCCTTGCTGGACGCTGGTAATATCAGCAATTAGCATCGAGATGAAAGCTTTGTTTCCTGCTGTCGCCAAGCGTGAATGTTTACTCTCTGCTGAGTCACTCGCTGCTGCTCTTTCACGGTAAATACCCTTGTTTGTTTTAATATGCACGTCGTGAGTGGACGTCGTGGGATCTCGGCTCAGTCTGTTTGTGAGCTTAGCAACATGGCTGCCAGTGCTGCTGGCTGTTTAGTTTTTAGTCCCAGAACTGAGTTGCATGTTGATGTTATTTGTAGATTTCAACTGATACAATATTATCCAGCACTTTGAGCCACTTACAGATGTGTATGTGTGTCTGTGGCTCTTTGACGTTATCTCTGATGAGAACGTTTGCAGGACGTGTCATCTCTGCTGCACGTAGAGCGGATCACCCACTAATCGAAAGGTTGAGAGTTTGATCCTCAGGTTCACATGTCAAAGTGTCTCTGAGCAGGACACTGAATCTTAATGGCTGGCCATGTTTAGGTTGGTGTTTTGCATTGTGGCTTGAATCTCATCAGTTTGTTTGCATGAATGAAAGTCAAGTGCTCTGGATGAAGGATATATCTGTTATTATGTCGATTATATATATACACAGTCCTTTCATGAGGTAATTTGACGTCAGTGGGATGGATGACATGACTGCTCTCTATCTCTATAACCGCCTGGTGACATGTAGCAATAAAGGTTCAGCCTCCTTCATGTTGGTTAATGGGACAAACTAAAAAGTTACACGTTAAATATTTTTTTCTAAAATAGTGTGAAACAGCTGAGATTGACTCATGATTGGTTGAATACCTGTATCAGTGGAACCTTTATACCGTGACTCCATCCTCTAATCGCCACTCTGCAGACTCTGGCTGCATATGCACAAGATAGCAGCTTTCGTGTCTGGGATATTTTTAGGCTTTATTTCTGGATATCAGGAGGAAATGAAGAGACATCTTTATTTAGAGTAAAACATTTTTTAAAGCCATTTAAATTTCTTAATTACTGCTTCATAAACCAGTTTAGGTTGGGCTGTAGTGTTCATCTGTTATGTCTGATGTGTTTGCTGGAGTACTGCGATGCTTGTTGGTTTACACTTGTTTTACAACACTACATATAGTTGCTGTTGTTTTAACAGTTTCCTATTGGCTGAGAACAACCTTGAGTCTCTTCAGTTTTCGGGATGTAAACGTGACTGTTGACTTCAACAATCAGTTTATTTCTCTGTATGACTTCACGGTGAACCCAAGATTATTTCCGTCACATTAACACAGACTTCATATTTACCCCAGCACAGCAGGATAATACGACATCTTACCCTTTATTGTTCTGAATGACACATCCGAACTGCCTCTATAGTTGATGCAGTTGCTATGGCTGCAGTCATCCACGTTAAGCTTGTCTCCATCTGCTGATGATCACCTATCGCTTATCACCGTCTGATCCAAGCGATGGGTTATTGATTTTCTTATAAGTTCATCCGAAGTAAATAATTCCTGAATGTGCAGTGAATGTGTCTTAGCCCGCTGCGGCCTATCAGGGGAATTTATCCTTTTTTTGGGATGAAGATTTATCTGTATCAGAGCACTGAATATTCCATTCCCTGCGCTGGTTGAAGGTGCACTTTTTGGGGATTAGCGACACGGCAGCCGCATGATATCAGTCGCCGGGCTCTGTATCTGCTGTGATGTGGTTTCGGTTGGAAGTTTATCACCACGGTGGCATCTCTGCTGAGCTAAGCTCGGTGTAAGATCGCTGAAAGTGATGAGATCAGAGCGTAGACGACAAACATCAGCTCTGTGCTTGTTCTGTATTTACATGAATCTGGTCTGTGTGAGTTGGTCTGTGTACGTTGTGTTGAATGTGTGATATCAGGTTATGTTTTCATGTATGTGTCTGTTTTGTTTATTGGGATTTAAATGGTTTAATTGTGATTAACACTTTTTGATCCACATGCAGATTACATCAAGGATTTTGTTACTTTCCTTAACTCTTTTCTGACAAATACATCCTGTGTTCTGCAACAGCTCTAATGGCTGATTACCTGCCCCGTTTCATTCGATCTCATTTTTAATTTAATTTAATTTCATACAACTTGAAGTTACAGTCACATTTTTGAAAGTCTGTGCCATCAATCGGCTCTTTTCTAATGTAAGGAAGTTATCGATCTAAAAAGAGGAAGAAATATGACGGTTAAAACGCATCATTTCTCAGAGAAAGAATTTGCAAAACTCCTTTTTTCATCCTGCACTTCTAAAACTTAGAAATTACACTCATACTTCCTGCTCTTTAGTCCCATGTGACCTAAAGTAGTCAACCCTATCCAGCCTTTCTCATACCCTTAAATTGAATGAATAAGAAAATATAAGAAAAACCTCAGACTTCTCAATCTTAGTGAGTAGAGAAGATGGGAAAAATTCCCTGGAACTGAAGTAACCTCAGAAAAATGACTTGGTTCTTCACTGCACCTGACAAGTGCAGTAAATTGATAGTGATGCGAGTTTAAAAGGTTGGGACGTTGTGATGAGATCAAAAACTAAGACTTACTTTTTTAAGTCAATGCAAGGGGAGATGAACTTAAGCATCTTAAAGACTAAACGACTCCCTGCAGAAAAAAGACTCCAATAATGAAAAAGAAATGACTTGTGGTGTGTGAAATAAGTTGGGACAGCATCTAGATGACAGGTAAAGGACTAAATGTGAGATGCTGTCTCCTCCAGGAATGGTTTCAAACCACCCAGCACAGCAGCGCTCTCAGAAATAATAGATAGGACCCCATTAGTGGGTGAGGCTGGGTGATGTTCCCAACTTTTTTTAAAAGGAAAAAAAGTAGGAAAAAATACCGAAAGTCTTTTTTTATACTCCTCAGTGAATGTTTTTAGTGGGAGGAGCAAAGAGTACATGGCATCACACACAGTATAGTAATTGATTGTGAGTCAGTCTGTCAGTTTGCCCGTTAGCGCCATCTTGAGGTCAACTTTCAGGGAATTTGAGTGAAATGTCTTGAGATTTTTTGGGATGTAAAGACCTTCATGATTTGTGATAATGTTGCTGAACACTCAACTTCTCCTGCTGCAGTACCATCGGGTCAAAGTATTGATCTGTTCAACACTAAGGTTCATGATTAGTGAACTAGAACATACACTGTGGGATTCTAGAAATGCTGTTAGAATCCAAATCGAGTAAATCGTCTGCGATGTGAAACCAAAGCTCAGGATTTATGTGCTCACTCTCTACAGTCTAATCATCAAGTCATGACCTGCTCACACTGTATGTTCCAGTCTGGCTATTGTCAAAGTTCTTTTGCTTTCTTGTTGCAAACAGGAGGGGAAACGTGCTGCCCTGATAATTTTTTCTGTGGCAAAACAGGCAAGAAAAAAAGCATCTCGGCCACCCTGACCTCTTTGGTTTCTGTCC
Source organism: Hippoglossus stenolepis (assembly GCF_022539355.2). Lineage (NCBI taxonomy): Eukaryota > Metazoa > Chordata > Actinopteri > Pleuronectiformes > Pleuronectidae > Hippoglossus > Hippoglossus stenolepis. The sequence goes on from NC_061497.1 coordinate 18,486,234, forward strand.
ATATGACTTGTTGTTTCACCATGTCCTGGTTTAACTTTGAATTGGACGGCCACACACATGTGAATCTCGCTGGTCAAAGTTCTCCAAAGTTGAAGTCCACATGAAGCCACGTCCTGATTTACTTTGCCACAGGATGCAAATATTTTACGTTGAACGGGAGGCGGAGGTTCGTCACTGATATATGCTCGGCTTTACTTTTAAAAGTTGATATTACCTAAAGCCTTAGCTGTACTTTGGGCTTGAAAGTTAGTAACACACTAAACATCAGCATGTTACTGTTGTGAACATATGGCTGACACCCTGTTTAAATGCAGTATAGATACCCATTTATAATGTTTCTCTCCTAGAAACACTCTCTGAGCTCTGCCCCTGTTCACTCACGGATCGTCAGTTATTCTGCTCTCAGATGGGAACCGGCAACGTGACGATAATGTCTGACGACTGTCTTTACCTCAGAAGTGTGTGAATTAATCAAGACATCTGTTTGCAGACTGTTTGGTTGAGGGAACGGTGCATTAAAAATGTAGGTAGAAACACAAATATTGTTTCTAAGACAACAACGGGCCCGTGTGTACAGTGCTGACACACAGACTTCACTTACTCAAAACATTAATCCGGGATGATGAAACGTTTAATAAAGCTGCAGCAAGACTCTAAAACCGATATGAACACACCCACACACAGACACACGCTCACAAACAGATGATGAAGGTATCATTTGCACATTCAAATGTCACTTATCAGACTTCCCTGTGCAAGACTCGGCAGCTAAAAGGTTGAAAATGCCTCACACTGTGTGACTGTTCCCCTTTTTGTTCATTTGCACATGTTACCCTTTCAGACTGCGGCATTCGGACTTGTCAAGTGACAATAACATGTGGAACAAAGGAACCTCTCAGGCTGGTGGGTCAGACCAAGATGTCAGGAAATGTAAAAACACTGAGTGAGTTTTGATCTGACGCAGACGGAGTCCAGCAGGGCGGAGGCCGGCGGTTTCATGGCTGCACGTCCTCACCGGCTCCGTTGCTGCTTCACATTTTGACCTTTTTTTTCTCTAATTAGAATCAGATATCAGTCCATAATGAGTTTGATGTAGCCTGATGGAGGTACTGTGAGCCATGTGAGCTGGTGCATGATGGATGCCGTGCGCTTGAACGATGATGGGAGCCAAAGATAAAATCAGGCAGTGGGAATATTCTGCCGGCGCTGTGCATCAATTTGGTGGAAACGTCGTACATTTGCATTTCGCCGAAGATTTCCCTCTTTTTTTTTTTCTCTCCTTAGGTTTCCACTTGTTTCACAGAATTTCCTCCTGCGCTTCATTTCTTTCTTTTCACTCTCTTCGCTTCTTTTGCCGAGTCTCAACTCTACGGGGATTCGCACAGAGAAATCAATTTTGCCTGGCCTCTTTGCCTTCGGAAGGAACACAGGCGTGTATAAATATTCACATGCGGCTATTTCAGATCCTCAGCTTAGGGACTGAACTAGTGGATGAGCTGTTCGTCTTTTTGATCATGAAGCCTGCATACATGCATCTCTGTGGATGAAGACTTCTTCTTCGCCTCTATCTTGTTTCCCTCCCTCGATGTCGTCCTTCTTGAACTTCTTGCTTTCCTGTGATTGTCCTTAACTTCTGTCGTCTTTCTCTTATATTTTGAATTCCTTCCCTTTTGCCTTTCTCTCAACTCTTCCATTTTTATCCCGTTCCCTTCTTCTTTCCCTTTTGTTTCCCCCCTCGTCACATTCATTCATTCTTATTCATTCTTCCCCAACATTTCCCTCATATCTGTCGTATTCCTGCAGTTCTTTCCTTCCTGAATTCCTCCCTACGTGTTTTTCTTTCTTTGCTCTGAACTTTCTGAACTTTCTTTGCTGCTTGCTACCTTTCTAATGTTGTTCTGTCTTCATCCCTCTTCTTCCTTAATGAGATGCTCCCTGGCTTTATCATTCTCTTCATTGCTGCATCTTTAATCTTGCTTTTTTTTGTATTGCTTTTCTTCTTTTCCTCATTAGTTTGCTCCTTTTTGTTTGTTTCTTCTATCCCTTTATTCACTAATCTTTGCTCCCTCAGCCTCCTGAGTCACTTCAGCGTTCTCTTATATATGTGTACCTTTATTTTAGGCCCCTCCATAATTAATGTGCCTTTACCAATGGGATTTCTTTCTCAGAGGCAGACTGACATTTTGTAAATCTCCCTGATCTAACGGAAGCAGACGCTCTGTGCTCTAATTTAAATTCTGATTGTCGCTGCAGAGTGTCTGTAGATGGATGAACACATGCAAACTGCCGCCCGAGACCTGTTTGGGACACACGTGATTGACTGAACATCGGAGCTGATGCTGCAGCAGCCACCCGTACTATTCTGACTCCCTCTCCTCTGGCTGCTGGTCTGCTCGGTGCTGATAACTACTTCATGGATTTCTTTTGCAGATATCTCCACCCGTCTGCCTTTATTTCCTCGTGCTTTACTCTTTCTTTCTCTCTCTCTCTCTCTCTCTCTTTGTGTCTTCCTCCCTCCCAATTGTCAGCTTTGTTTTACAAACAGAGCAGTGATACTGTCTCTCTGAGGCACACCTCTCCTGCTGCCCGGGCCGGCTGTCAGGCTGGATCTGACGTGACAGTGGGCACACTCGCTGCACCGGTGGAAACGCACGTTTAGTACACAAACACACAAAGGCACAGTCGGGGCCACACAAACACGTACACATGACTGTGTGCGCCGTGCAAAAAAACAAAGGGGACTTAGCACATGCTTGGGCTCTATTTGACCTCACCTTGACCTAACACAAGACACCTCCCTTGCAGCCTCACGGCTAATACAGCCTGACAGGAGCACGTATTTGTGCGTTTGTGTGTTCGTGCTTGCGCTTGCAGTCGTTCTGATGCATATTTAATACGAGACTGCTGAGTGTATGACTGAAACTAGGACATGAAGGAGGCCAAAATATATCCTGGTTAAATGCGGGTATATTTCTCTCCCTGCAGCAGATGAATGTACCAACTTATTCCATTACCTTCTTTCCCCACTTTTTAACCATTTTTCTTTCCTTTCTTCGCCTTATCATTCAGCCTCAGGGCTCATTCTGGAGGTCTGTGTATTAGCCACACACAGACACTTGCGCACGGCCACAGATGTGTGCCTATACGCTAACAAAAGGCAGGCAAACAAACACAGACCACCTCAGCCATTTGAGGACACTTTCCATTTAATGTTATTTATAAACAGCTTTTGAGTCTGGCATTGTTTGATAACCACATACAAAACATTTGGGTTGCACAAAGGAAGAGTGCAGAGGAAAAGAATAAGGAGATTGAGGCGTGGGGTGGGGAGGCAACGAGGGTGGGTGCTGAGAATGGAGAGAGAGGAGAGAGTAAGCAGAGAGAAAGGGAGGTGAGGAAAAGGGGGAGGGGAATACAGAGGAGTGGATAGAGTGATAGAAAAGAGGAGGAGCAGGAGACGGCAGTGCAGTGTATCATTTATCTTGAATGAGTCAGCGAAACAAAACCAACAAATAAGTGACGGAATGAAAACAAATTCTAATGATGATAATCGTATTAAATAAAAAATAAACTTTCCGCCTCCAGCTCCCTGTTTATTTATTTAGGGAACTATCGAGACACAACAGAGTCAGTTTCTCTTCTTTCATTTTTTTTTTTACAATTTTTTTACAATTTTTTTTCTTTTTACAAAAAAAAAGTCATCCTCACGAGAATAAACAGACACAATTTACATCACCTCTGGGTTCACAGCAGCACAAACGAGTTCACCAGTAGGGGGCGCTTATCCTGCATGTCAGCAGAGTGACACCAGTAGAAGGCTTCTGTTTGTCCCCCAACATTTAGATAGATAGACATGAAAAGACGGGGGATCCGCAGGAAGCGCACACAAATGTGGCCCCTGCTCTCTGATTCCTGTCCAAATGCGTTATCTTTAGGTCGCCAGCAAACCGAAACGATAATCTTTTGTGCTTTCTGTCAGCAGGTTGTGTTTTTAGCCTTTGAGCTCGGTCAGGACGGCTCGTTTTTAATATAGAATGTATAACTTCGTAATGATATAAGAAACAAGGAGACTTTGAGCATCACTGGCTAGTTTAGGTACCTGGATGGCCGGTGTGTGTCTGTACATTTTAACCGAGCATGTGAGACATTGTGGTGAGTTACTCTGAAATAGCTCGGGTCTAAAAGTCAAAGCATGGACAGCATCTGTGGCGCTCTGCTCCGGGGGTTTGAAAGCCGTGGGCTCAAAGGGGTTGGTGGTTTTCAGTGGTACAGGAAGGCTGTGAGGGTGATCGGGCTTTGTTACGGGTGGTTGTGCGTGAACTCTTCCAATTTATGGTTCAGGGCGCCGTTACCCACAGTCCTCTTTGTCCTTTGTCCTTCTCTGCTATTTTTCCAAAGAAAAATCCCAAGACTCAGAAAGGGCTCTGAGTATCGCTCCTCTCGGACGTGGCGGCCTTAAAATCCAGCTCTCCACTCAGGGCTCACAGATTGTCAAGTCCGTCTGATTTGGAGTGCACTCAACACACAGGAAACGTTCTGTTGCAGTTTATTCCGTCCCCTTTTTTAACAGTTTCTTTGCTGCTTTTTGTTTTCCCAGTTTCAGACCATTGATTCGACCATTGCAGGGGACATATTGCAATTGTTGCTGTCAGCTGTACTCTTCCCTGATTGTAGGCCCCAGCATTTGAAAACCCTCCTGCCTCTATTTGGATTGAATTGTCTGTGCTTGAAGGATATATTTATATGTTGTTTTTACATTAACCTCCACAGCATTACAAAGGAAAGTGCATAAAAGGTTCTGGGAGTCTGAAGTTTTGTGAGCCGGGCTTGGGCCTCAGCCTTTTCCTTGGCCTGCATAAGTCGACCTTTCAGGCCGCTCGGGCTCGTTGAGGCCTCGGTTTTGTAGCCAATGAGGTCGAAGAGTGAATGGGAACGTCTCTCACCACAGTTTGTCCTCAATGGCCACTGGCTCCCATTAGGCACTCTTGCAATCTAGCTTCATTCTACCCGCATGGCTTTAGTGATTTCTTCAGTGGACACACAGTCACACAAAGCAGCAACACTGAAATCTTCACTTGTTCATCCACTCACTCATTTACGCTGTGACAAGTTGGCTCATTTAATGATTGGTTAGTTCTGAATGGCTTTTAAGTTGATAGGATGCAAAGGATATATATTAACATTAACAGTGTTAAAAGTTGTTGAAAAATTGATGTGTTATAAATCCAGTGGTGTGTACTTAAAACCCCCAAAACACAGATGTGCATTAAAGTGAGTCAACCCTGCCGTGAGACATGGAAGTAAAAGCACTTTACTAGCAGACATACATTATAGTAATTATAGTTTTTACTGCCAATGCGATGACTCAGTTACTGCCAATTGTGTTTGCAGGATTTTGTTCTCGAGTCTTTGTTGCTGTTGAGTGAAAAGTGCGTCAGATTGTGTCTTTGTCTCGGTGTGATTGACAGATGAAGGGTGTGCTGGGAGAGCACTGTTGTATCAAGAGGGCTAAACATAGAGACTAAGCCTTGAATTGTTTTGATCCTAACCGTGTGTTGTTTCCTGCCATTATTAAAATGAATCATTGGCTTCTTATTTTGTGTGGCTGTACAGTTTTATAAGCACATAAACTCAGTGAAACAATCGATGCCACTGAGGCAAATGCAAAGTTTTCCTGTTGTTCCCCTTGGTGACATCATCAAAGCAATGGGATAAATTGTTTTCCCTGACTCATAATGATCCCTGCCCTAAAACCTCAGGGATACTTCGACAGTAGATATTGGATAATGTTCTTTATACACAGACGTGTACACGCAGTTGTACACACATGCCCCTTTGTAAGAGCCAGGGCAGGGGTTTTCAGGAGAATGAATCATAGAGTCCATTTCCCTTCTCAGCGTAGGATCACAGAGCTGAGCGACAGCAGCAGGGCTGATGAGAAACAGATAATAAAATCTGAAAGGTGTGACCCTGCTCTATTATTAGCTCTCTGGACCCCACTTGGTGGGCCGACAGAAGTCCTGAGGGTGCACTTGTTCTTCCTCCGTCCAGTTCCAGACAGGTCAAATTTACCCCCGTCTGGAGTATAGTCTTTCTCATCCCCCTCCAGTAGTACCTGTACCTCGTTGAGACCCCCTTTTGCCTTGCGACCCCGGCGGGTACAGTTTCTGCGGCTTCCCTTTGGCGGCCGTGGCAGGGGTGAAGGTGAAGGCAAGCTGTATTGGTCCCCGTGGGGCAAGTACGGCCGCTGATGGTGGTTATGATGGTTTCTGTGACGATTCAAGTGGTTCAAAGACTCTCCATGATCCATCTCCCGATCTGGGGCACCATGACCCTCGCTTGGCAAGCAACTGGGCAGCTCCTCCTTCTTCAGTGTTTTCAGGTCCTTCTCTGCCAGCTCCGGTGGTGAAACACACATCAGAGTGGAGGTCGAACCTCTGAACCTCCGCAGCCAATCCCACAGCGACAGGGCCTTGCAGTCACACTCCCAGGGGTTGTCATTAAGCCGTAGGTACTCTAGTGCCGGCAGCAGAGTCATGCTGGAACCAGAGAGCTCCGTCAAGGAGTTATTAAACAGGTACAGGGTGGTGAGGCGTCGCAGGTCATGGAAAGCCTGGCGGTCGACCCACTGGATTCGGTTCTGGTGGAGAAGTAGACGGTCTAAGACCCCCAGACCACGGAAGGTGTTCTGGCGAAGGCTCCACAGTTTATTGCCATGCAAGAAGAGATGACTGAGGTTCAGTAGGTCGATGAACAGGTCATCCTCCAGAAACTCTAACTGGTTGTCCTGCCAGGGTGTTGGGGGAGGAAAGAAAAACAGAAGCTGCGATTATTTTTATGAATAATTTTGCATAATTACCTGCATTGTAATAATATATACTTTTGAAAAAACACTGAAATGACTAACAACAGCTTTTAGCTCAGTTCAAGCATCACACAAGTACCCAAGTAAATAATACTAGTATACATTTTGCAACACAAAGGAAAAGGTTTGTCTTACAAATTACACATAATATATCAACAAGGAATTCAAACATTGGTGGTTTGTGGATGCATGATGAAGAGTCCCAGTACAAAAACAGTGTAAAACAGGTCAGACATGATTTTCTTTGCCTTTATGAATGATGTGTCAGAAGTTGAGCACTTTGTTAAAATAATGGAGCCAATGATTGTCAGTGATCTATTCACAACAAGTTGTACCAAACTGTTACAGATAATGTAAGAATGTCGTCAAGAATCAATGATGTAACCTTTCCTCTATTTCAATAGCATTCATTTTTCAATCAATACTAATAGAAGAGATCCTCTCCATATAGTAAAACCAAATCTCCTCCTAAACCCACTCTGTAATAATAATGAAATCATACACTCAATCCTGGATTTCAATTCCTTTGCTGTTGTCCTGTAGTGGTTGACCACAGAAATTATACTGTAGGCTTCTTAGTGCGAGGGAGGCTGTGTGGCATTTCCCCTGCACTCAGGATAACGGCTAGCATTTGATCAGTGTCCAATTCGTAGGCAGTAAGTGCTGAGCCAGGCTGATGGACAGATTACAGCATAATGCGATTGTGGATGCAGATGCATTATGCAGTAGAGATAAAGAGGAGCTGTTATCCATGTACCTGTAGGTAGAGATACTGGAGATTATTCAGGCCCGAAAAGATCCCTTGTGGCAGGCTGATCAGACCACAGTGGTATAGGTGCAGGGCGTGGAGCCGCCCCAGGCCCTGGAAGGTGTCTGAAGCGATGGCCTTCAGGTGCCTGTTGTCCCCGAGGTCGAGCTCCTCCAAGCGGTCGAAGCCGTGGAAGGTGGAGGGTTGTATGTAGGAGATGTTGTTGGAGTAAAGCCACAACATGGTGGTGGTGGGTGAGAAGTGGCCGCGGAGCAGCCGCTGGATCTTGTTGTTCTGCAGGAAGACCCGCTCGCTCTGGGCGGGGATGCCCTCGGGCACGGCATGGAAGTTGTGGGCCTGGCAGGAGACGGTGCTAGGTGAAGTGTAGCAGATGCAGTGGTGAGGGCAGGGCAGCGACAGATCTAGGCCACACAGCACTAACAGTAACTCCACCCCACCGTAACCTGGGAGAGGAGAGGAAACGGTGATGGAAGGAGATGGAGGGAAAGAGAACCAGAAAAAAACACAAGCAGAATTAATTGAATTCATACAGCAGAGCTGCTGTTATCAGAAGCATCTTGAATGAAACACTCATTGCTCTCAGTTTACAAGGACAACAATGTGCATGGTTCAGTGCAGACAAATTACAACGCTGACACAAATCTCTTAAAAACACACACACGCACGTATGCACACACACACTCGCGTATTGTTCTAGGATTCAATTCTTCTTCCATATATTTCAATCATTACCAGACTGTTTACCCTTAACCTTGCGTACCCTTGACTGTTATCTTCATCCTACGTTGTTTCAAAACCACAAATCCAAACTCAGGGGAGCGTTTTTTGTTTTTAAGTTTTGCAGAAACCTTGAAAATCCTTCATACCAAGATGCACCCACCACAAACAGATATTAAAACAAAGACACAAAGCAGTCGCACAAACAGTTTTTTTTGGAAGCAGGGTGTGTGCGGTCTTGTGTCTTTTATTGTGTGGTTTTATGATTGTCACAGAGGTATGCACACTTTTATTTATCTGTTCCTTTGGACCAATCTCAACGAGACACACACACACACTCACACCTACACAATCGCACCGCACAGTGTTATATCCTTTGGTTATCCTCTAAAGGCGACAGAAAATCGATTTTACTTCTGCTTACAAGTGAACACGCATCACACCTGTAATTCCCACAATAAGGGAAATGGAGAAAGCCGGAGAGAAGGTGGAGGCTGAGGCAGGAATGGCCGTCTGCCTGTGAAGTGGATATAAGGTTTTGCTTTTTAGATTGTCTTCGTCACTCCTTAGTTATTTATTCGCTTTTTTTTTTCTCTTGCCCTGGATCTTTTATCTATTTAATGTATTGTGTGTGTGTGTGTGTGTGTGTGTGTGTGTGTGTGTGTGTGTGTGTGTGTGTGTGTGTGTGTGTGTGTGTGTGTGTGTGTGTGTGTGTGTGTGTGTGTGTGTGTGTGTGTGTGTGTGTGTGAGTGTGAGAGAATCAGTGACATGGACAGATGTGATGGACAGATGTCAGGTTGACTACGACACAGCTGCTCTGTAAAGAACAACATGTTCCCAGATGTCAGCAGAGGACGGGGGTATTATCCCGTGTGGTCCACGTGTCTCTCCCGCTATGTGCTCTTGTCTCACCATACAGTGCCTTGCATAAGTATTCACCCCTTGACTTTTCTACATTTTGTCATGGTATAACCACAGATTAAAATTTATTTCATCGTGAGTTTATGTAATGGACCAACACAAAATAGTGCATCATTTGGAAGTGGGGAAATATTACATGGATTTCACAATTATTTACAAATAAAAATCTGAAAAGTGTTGAGTGCATATGTATTCACCCCTTTACTGTGAAACCCTAACAAAGATCTGTGCGACCAATTGCATTCACAAGTCACATTTGCAAGTCACATAATTAGTAAATAGGGTCCACCTGTCTGCAATTTAATCTCAGTATAAATACACCTGTTCTGTGACGGACTCAGAGTTTGTGGAGATCATTACTGAACAAACAGCATCATGAAGACCAAGGAGCTCACCAAACAGGTCAGGGATAAAGTTGTGGAGAAATATGAAGCAGGGTTAGGTTATAAAAATATCCAGAGCTTTGAACATCTCTCAGCACCATAAAATCCATCATAAGAAAATGGAAAGAATATGGCACAACCGCAAACCTACCAAGAGGAGGCCGTCCACCCAAACTGAAGAGTCGGACAAGGAGAAAATTAATCAGAGAAGCAACCAGGAGGCCCATGGTTACCTGGAGGAGTTGCAGAGATCCACAGCTGAGGTGGGAGAATCTGTCCACAGGACAACTATTAGTCGTCTACTCCACAAATCTGGCCTTTATGGAAGAGTGGCAAGAAGAAAGCCATTGTTGAAAGGATCCATAAAAATCCCGTTTGGAGTTTGCAGAAGCCATGTGGGAGACACAGCAAACATGTGGAAGAAGGTGCTTGGTCAGATGAGACCAAAATTGAATTTTGCCTCAATGCAAAACGCTATGTGGCGAACCCAACACTGCCCATCACCCTGAGCACACCATCCCAACAGTGAAACATGGTGGTGGTAGCATCATGCTGGGGATGCTTCTCTTCAGCAGGTACAGGAAACTGGTCAGAATAGAGGAAAGATGGATGGAGCCAAATACAGGAAATCCTTGAAGAAAATCTGATGCAGTCTGAAAAGACTTGAGACTGGGGCGGAGGTTCATCTTCCAGCAGGACAATGACCCTAAACATACAGCCAGAGCTACAAAGGAATGGTTTGGATTAAAGAATGTTAATGTCTTAAATGGCCCAGTCAAAGCCCAGACTCAATCCAATAGAGAATCTATGGCAAGACTTGAAGATTGCGGTTCACAGACGGTCTCCATCCAATCTGACTGAGCTTCATCTTTTGCCAAGAAGAATGGACAAACCTTTCCATCTCTAGATGTGCAAAGCTGGTAGAGACATACCCCAAAGACTTGCAGCTGTAATTGCAGCGAAAGGGGGTTCTACCAAGTATTGACACAGGGGGTGAATACTTATGCACCCAACAGATGTCAACTTTTGTTCTCATTATTGTTTGTGTCACAATAAAATTTATTTTGCACCTCCAAGTACTATGCATGTTTTGTTGATCAAACGGGAAAAGTTTATTTAAGTCTATTTGAATTCCAGTTAGTAACAGTACATAATGGGAAAAGTCAGGGGGTGAATACTTATGCAAGGCACTGTATATATACGCAGGGTAACATAATGTGTGTTTGTGTGCGTCTCTGCACACAGTATGTGACATTTTGTCTCGGACGCGGGAGCAGTGCCTGTTGTCTTTGACGGGGCTGACCTTTTCGTCACAAAAAAAACAGAAAAGACAAACACACAACTGCTGTCGTCATGGCAGCCTATTTTCTGTCTCATACCAACAGCAAATCAATACTGTATAATCCTAAACTTAAACACTGTGTTAATTTCATGGATATTTAACTTATAATAAATGGTAATTCATCATATTATTTTTGCATGGCTCTATGGATCCACAAGATGTATCGTGTTGACTTTAATGAACCCCGCACAATGTAGCGCCACCATCAGGCCAATATTCGTCTGTCCAGTATTTTGATTTAGGACCAAAGATTTAAAAAGACATAAATTCCTTTATACTCCATATTCCTTATTGTCATTATTAATATTATTAGTTGTATTTTTGTTTTCAATTAAATGATTCACTTTTGTTTATTAAGAGAAACTCTTTCGACGTAGTTCAGGACTCACGGCTAAAAACTTTCTGTGCTGTTGTTCTTTCCTGCCATGTCAACTTTTAATAAATGAGCCTATGACATTCCCATTAATCTCAAGTGTGCTAGGGATGGTTATTAAAAGCTAAAGTAGTGGGGACCATTCAACCATGAGTTTAAGATCAACTCAAGTAGCTTTCAACCATAATTGATGCATATGCTGAAGATGGCATCAGGTTCACTTGTTGTTCCCCCTGTCCTCAGTTCGTTTAACTCTGTTTAATTAGGCTTGAATGGACAAATGTTATAATTATAAGCTGTAACATACAGTATCTATATTCAGTCCCTAAGGGGTATCAAACTGATTTCTATCAGTTTTTTCCCTCCTCTTCTCTCCTCCTCTGCTTTATCTGTCCATCTGTGTTGCCCTTTGCTTCATGCTTCTCTGCCTCCTTTCTGCAGAAAGCTAACATTTCCCTTCCTCCACAGCTTTATCTCCATTCACTGCTCTGCCCCCGCCTGCTGCATCTGTTAATTAGCCATAAAGCTGCTATTTGCGACTTTGTGCATCAGAGTGTGTAAAACCGTGTGTACATTGCATGTGCGTATGTATCTGTGACTCTGTGTTCTTGCATCTTTTGTAGTTTTGTCTCAGTGAGACTCACTCGATAGCACTCGACTGAGTTACCATGGCTCGATAACCTTTCTCCTCAAGTTTTACTACACGTTTTAGCGCATTATAATTATTGTAGAAGCTGACATGACGGGGACATTTAGTTCTTCGTTGTACATCCTAAAGTAAGTGTTTGCTGCACATGTGAGTAGAGAGTGTTTCATAAAGAACGAGAAGAAAAGATCACAGTTTCATTTATTCAAATCTCAAATGAACCACAAACCACCAAAGCGTGTATGTTCCAAGCTCCACAATGATCCCACTGGTCCCATTATCATTTCTTTTTAAACCATTCAATTTCTCCTCAGCTCACGTCTGCCTCACACTTACATGTGATATCGCTTCTTGGCTGAATTTGCATTTACAATTGATTCTTGTTCCTTGTTGCCTTCTGTTCAGTTTTTCTCTTTGTATTTTCAACATTGTCATCAGTTCATCCTTTCCTTCTTCATCCCTGTTGGTCCTTTCATTCCTTCCAATCCAATCCTTTATCTTTTTGTTGTTTGCTGTGCTATAAGATATGCACACACTGTATGGTTGTACCTAGCTGTGCATGTATATGTTGGAGAAAGTGTCTCCGCTCGCAGAACAACTGTGGGTGTTTAAAGTTCACAGATTGAGCGATGGAAGTGGTGATATTAGCTAGAAAAGCTGCTCACGGCCATATGGCTCTGACACTGGGGGCAGAAGATCTCCCACCAGAATCTAGTTGTTCAAACGTTTTATTAATCACTTGCCCTGTAAAGCACGGAGTCATCTCTGTTCACTGATAGTGTTGGTCTGCTTTTTATAGTTAGGAGGCAAAGGAGAAAAGGGATTCAATGTTTTAAGTATTTAAATGAGGGGATTCTAAAAAAGGGGGAAATCTCCAATCCTGCATCGACAACAAAATCCTGATACCTTGTTTTCAGATGTTTAAAAACATGTTTTCAAACATCTGAACTCACAGTCAGCACATCCTTGAATTTACTCTTGCAGATTTTCTTTCGTCCGCCTGCAGCTCCGCAACCGTAGCGCAGCCTGGAATACATAAATAGAAAACTAATTGCAAATTAGCAATTAGCTGAGGCATCAAGCTGGCATCAGGCCAACCCCCAAACCTGTAACAACTCCCAGAAAGAAACGTCAAGGTACATAAAAATCTGTTTCAACGGCGATGCTTCGTGATGCATTTCCCCGTGTACTGCAGTTAAATAGGAAATGAATCGAGGTTAGTTTCCATTAAAGTGATTTGTGCCTGGTGTGAATCTCTGGTGAAGAGTATTATGCTTTAAAGCTCATTTGATACCTAGCACCTTAAGATTTAACTATTTTTAGCAACTTTGCTTTCCAGGCTCTCTGTTGAACACAGATGGAGCGCTGTATGTGGACTGAAGCTTTACTGTCTCACATTTGCTTCTGCATCATTCGAAAGTTTGATTACTTGATCAAGGGCGGCATAGTGTTGCAGTGGTTTGCACTGTCGCCTCACAGCAAGAAGGTTTTTGGTTTGAATCCCGGTTCAGCGGGGATCTTTCAGTTTGCTTGTTCTCCCTGTATCTGTGTGGGTTTTCACCGGGTACTCCGGCTTCCTCCCACAATCCAAAGACATGCAGACTGGGGTTAGGTTCATTGGAGACTGGAAATTGACAGTTGGTGTGTATGTGAGAGTGACAGGCTGTTTGTCGGTCCTGTGATAGGCTGGTGACTGGATCAGGACGTACCACGCCTCTCGCTCAAAGTCAGCCGGGATCTGCTCCAGTCCCCCGGTGACCCTCGAGAGAGTGAGTGATATGGATCACGGATGGATTACTTGACCATTAGAAGAATTGCATGTGTGCGCGCTTCTATCTTTATGAGAACCAGTTTGGTTATTTAGTCCTTATGGAGTGAGCACAATTATCCCACTCCTCACAACTTCAATGGACTGTTTGACGGGCAGGATTTGGTTTAGACTTTATAATTAGATTTAGACTGAGGGCTTGTGCATGAAGAGCACGCAGCAGGTTCGACCGGTCACAGTAAGTGGTCTCTGTTACGGTGCTTCATCAACATCACGGCCTGCGTTAAACTCATATTTGCGATGCCTTGAACTTCAGCAGAGAGCCAACATCGAGGTGTCTGGGGAGAACATTCTGTGCTTAAGACCTAAACTGCGCTGCGATGGCAATTGGGTGCTCGATTGTGTGTTGCTGTGTTGCTGACACAGTTGGAGGAGTTCCAGCATTCTTTGCAGATGGTGCGGACGCGCTCGCAGGAACAGGAGAAAACCCAATTCAACCCTGGGGCGTAAGTGCATTTGCTGTTTAAACACTGTGTGCACCGGATGTGTGCACCGGATGATAAAACAACAACTCGCTAAATACTCGTCCTGAGTGTGTGCGAGCGACCGATCACTCAACAGGTGTTAAATGAACCCGTCTGGTTGTTGGTTGTAAAGTGACAGATGTGTCGGTTTGGTTTTAGTTTACATTCCCTTGTTGGAAAAGTGTGGAGAACATCCCCAGATCAGAAGGACACAATATCATATGGAGAGGAGCGTCCAGATACTTCTGTCCACATCATGTAATCGTATCGATGCACCAACATTTCGTCCAAGATGTTTTGCTGTTTAAATTTCAGCCTGATTGGATCCTCATCACAAAGGCTGATGCTGTCCTTTTGTCCTCTGGGTCAGTAAATGTGTGTGGCTTTCACTTCTTGAAAGTAATTGTCCATTTGAGCAAGTGCTGCCTATTTAATCAAATCTCTCTCTCTCTCTCTCTCTCTCTCTCTCTCTCTCTCTCTCTCTCTCTCTCTCTCTCTCTCTCTCTCTCTCTCTGCATCAGTTTTCCTGCTGGCTGTTTGTCTGAATTCTCCTCATAGCCTCCCCCAGTCAGATATTTTCCGAAAGCTTCAACAAGCACGGCCAGGGTTCAATTACAAGAGCCGTCCCTCCACGCCAGTCATAATGTGCACACAAAAACACAGGCACCAGAGAAGAAAACACACACACACAAACACACACATGCTACTTGTCAGGCCACCGTCGCAACTGCCTCCCGTTTATAGCTTGGCATTTGGGGGAGACACCTGCCACTCACTCCGGCAAACACAAGGAGAAAGTAACAGAGCTGGGAACATGAGGGGGGGCGGCAGAGGGGAGCCGGCGAGGGGGGGCAATATCGTACTCAAAGGAAATGAGGAGCTCTTAAAACATGAAAGCTGAGGCAAGGGGAGAGAGGCGCAGCATGGGGGTGTGGGAGGGAGCAGGGAGCAGAGCGAGCGAGGCTGTAGCTAAAAAAAGGATGATGGGGATGACAGCGAGGCGGAGACCATTATATAGGTAGGTGTTTAAACGTCTGTCTGCTCGGCTCGGGAAAACAACGGTGACTTCTGCTGAAATCCCGAATTAATTCTGTGACTTTTCCGTGAGGCGAGTCAGATAAACACTTGAAAACTGATTACACCCAAGACACATGCAAACTCTCGGGCCGAGAGAAAAGCATTTAGTCGCACTTGTGTATTACATCTGGTGCATTCAGGTGCACGTGTGTACACCCACGTACAGACACAACACAACGCTAATTAAGCAGCAGTGTCAGAGAGAGAGAGAGAGAGGAATTTGCAAAAATTGGCGAGGAGGCGGCAAGTGAGACAAGGGCGCGGGGGGGACAACGGGTAGCTCAGACGCTCTATACAGATGCTGCTCCTCTCTTGTTGGTGGTTGATTTAGCTTAGCATAATCCCAAAGATCATTTACCATTGCTCATTCAAATGGTGATAAATCTCTGGCAGAGTTAATGAGAGATTTAAATGGCGTCATTGCCTCAAAGACACAGCTGAAATATCGCCGCACTATATAATCCTCCCCTCTCATGTAATAAAGTACATAACCATTACATCCATCTTCATACTGGAGACAATTCAGGTCAATACTGCCAGGCTCTGCACTGCTGATTCCCCGTGGCCTAGGAATTACTATTTTGTAGACTTGGAAGTTTCTTTTATTTAAAGTTTCCATCCTCTGACCCCCAAACAAAACTTAAACACAGCTTATACAAGCAAGTCGCTGTGTGAACGGGGCCGAGCACGAGAAACAAATGTCTCCTTGAAACAGAAGTGACAGTAAATCCCCGTCCTGATCTTTGATCCCGTTTTCAGAGCCGTTGTAATAACGTCTTTCAGATGGCGCCTGAAAAACAGAAAAACGGCCAAAACAACATCCAATCCTACGAGAATACACTTCGGAATCTGTTTTTCACTTTGTATTATTTGTCCCTACATGATCTTGGACAAGCTCTTAAACTATTTCCGCCAAAGGAGGTTAGGTTTTCAGTTTTGTTTGTTTGTTTCTCGGTCTGTTGTTTAGCAGGATTACACAGAAACTAACGGACGGATTAACACAAGACTTAGTGGGAGGATGTGATGTGGGTCAGGGAAGAAGCCTTGGTATTTTTGTGAGGATCCAGATCAGTGGGGCAGATCCAGGTCACTTTCTTTAACATTGAGAGAGAGGGCGTTTTTTGCATCACATCTGTTTATTAGGAGAATGATTCGTGGATCTCGATGGAAAACAATCAGGCATGTTTGTGCAAGTTTGGTTTGTTTAAAACTTGAAAGAGAAAAACTGTTTCCAGCCCCTCAAACGTGCACTCGAATATTATTATACTTTCTTCTGGGTCGACAAAACAAGTCATTTAAAGATGCAGCATCTGGCTGCAGGAGGTTGTAATGGCCTTTTTAAAACTTCTTTTACAGCCCAAACAATCAATAGACAACTCACATCATAGGGTTTGATTGAATTGGGCTAAATCTGTTGTTTAACTGAAAGTGTGGAGAAAAGACACATTCAAGCTGATGTGATCCTGTTTTACAACCTCCGTGCTTTGTCATCCATCTTCTAGGTTTCGGTTTCCTGAAAACATAATCACTGACTGCAAGGACTTTTGACAGCTGAAATTGATGTTGATGTGTCCCTGAACACACCGCGGCTTTTTGGTTTTCAGATCTGTCCTTGCTTTCAGTTATGCAGTTTTGAAATAAATCCCCAAAAAGTGCCCCAGGTGACGGACTAGAGGAAAGCACATCGCTGGCTTATCGAGGGAAGTGTAACTATGTGGCACAGAATGGAAATCAGTCGTCGTTAATGTGCTTATTATAAGAAAGTGTGGGCTCTTTAACCTCAGGAGCTCAGGTGTCGTCTGGCTTTTGTCCAGCGGGGAAGCAAAGTTCTTAAAGTTGAAAGAAAAATCAATGCTTATTATCATGAGGCACTTTAAACGGTTTCTGGCCTGTTTGACAAATGTGAGATGGCCGGCTGCAAAGCTTTTTTTTGGGGGGGGGGGGATCTAGGTGTCTTTATAATTAGCGGCTGTCCTCCACTGCCTGACACTCCCAGTGGTCTGATTGTCTGCTGCGGCCTCTGGTCCAACGCTGTGACATCTGTTCAGCACACGACTCGCTGGCCCATTAAAAAAAAATACACCCGCTCCACTCTGACGTGTGTGTGTGTGTGTGTGTGTGTGTGTGTGTGTGTGTGTGTGTGTGTGTGTGTGTGTGTGTGTGTGTGTGTGTGTGTGTGTGTGTGTGTGTGTGTGTGTGTGTGTGTGTGTGTGTGTGTGTGTGTGTGTGTGTGTGTGTGTGTGTGTGTGTGTTGGAGACAGAGAGACATAAAACAGCAAGAGAGAGAGGAGCAAATGCAAAAATAACCTCTACCCTCTTTGCATGCAGTAATTGGGTCATTTGAAAGGCTAAGCTTATCTCAACACTAATCAAGCTCTAATTATGCTCAGAAAAACTTTGCCTACCCCTCTCTCCCTCCTTCCCTCCCATACTGACTCTCCACATGCATAATCAGATGATGCAGGACACAGATTTCCCTATTTAACTCCTGCCTATTAGTGGAGGAAACATGTGAGCAGGCGTTCAGGGCTCCTGCTCCTCCTGCTGCTCCTCCTGCTCCTGCACTCCGTCTCGTCCGGCCTCGCTCAGACCGTAAAGGTAACACAGACGGACAGGGTGACGTGTGTCAACAGGAAACAAGGGCCACGTTCAGACTTGGATGATGAGGTGTGGCACCTCCTCCTTAGGTATCAACAACTTATGCATTCAGGCACACGATGACACAGGAAGCAGAGACCCACACACACACAGAAGTGACACAGTAGCATAACTGACATTGTTTTGATCCAGGAAAGATCCAGGTAAAACTGTTGGGTTTAAGGATGCCACAAAGCTTATTTCTGAATTCGAGGTAGTCAAGGTGTCAAGGATTCGCCTTTTTTTTTTAGCTGCGAGTGTTGAATAGAACCGTGTTTGTAAACTGTGCTGATCATAAAGCAAAAAAACATAATGTTTAAAAAACCACACTGGAAACAATGAGAAGTAAACTATTCCAAAACGACAACACAAGTGTGTATAGGCATGAGTGCAGGTGCAAAGTGACACGCATGCACACACTAACACACATGTACAGTATCACCCCGATGGAGCAAATACACAGCAGCCACAGGAATTTCACAGCTGACTGACCATCCATCTGTGTCTGCTCAGATGATGTATGGATGTGTGCTCAGTTTCTACAAGTGTGTGTGTGTGTGTGTGTGTGTGTGTGTGTGTGTGTGTGTGTGTGTGTGTGTGTGTGTGTGTGTGTGTGTGTGTGTGTGTGTGTGTGTGTGTGTGTGTGTGTGTGTGTGTGTGTGTGTGTGAGGTCAGCTCACAGCCGTTGTGGCTGAGGCGCCGGTCGCCCTCCTGTGTCTCTCCATCACCGGATCTGAAACGATTTTTGGCAGAAACCCTCAGCGGAGAGCGGCGAGAGAAGAGCCTGTGAGAAGAGGGCGAGACGGTGCAGCATGGGGGCGAGCTGCTGCTTCTTCTCTTAATAGCTGTTTGTCCAATTCCCCCAACACAAGGGAAATCTCACTTCCTCTACTTGTGACTAAATCCTTCCCTGCTCTCCACGCTGCAGGTATGAATCACCCTTTGTCACCCTCCTCCGCTCTCCTCCCTGTTGTTCCTTTAGCCTCCCATCTGTCTCTATTACAAAGACTGTTAAAAGTACATCAGCACTTATTATCGCGTAAATCTTTCAGAGCAACGAGTGTCTGCGCTTTCGCGCGTTATTCCCAAAGTGTTAGTTTTTGAGGATCTGGGAGTGAGAAATTCCCGTCATGCTCAGGGATTACACTTGTAAATCAGAAACGCACAGATTTGAGAAAAAAGGGCAGAGGAGAAGAGGAAGGAGGCAGCCGGCGAACGAGATGAAGGGTTACAAATCCAAATACCCAGACTGACAAGTGGAGTGAGAGATTTCAGTGCAGTGAGATGTCCCAGGGATCATCTGTCACTGGGCGGCTTTATCCGATAACACGCTGTTACTGCACACTCGCCTTTGACTGAGCCAATCGCAGGCGGGCATTGGCCTTTTTTTTTTTCAGCCTGATTGGCCAAAACAAGAGCGGGAGATCGGCATCAGTTTTCTCATTAAACCGGCTTCCTGTGGAGAATGATTTTAAAGCGCTAAAGAACTGCCAGTGCTTGATGTGATCAGTTTAGCTCCAAAATGAGTTATCCAGCAGCTGACAAATGTGAGACCTACAGCAACAAAGAGATTAATGACTTGAGAGCACGGCTACACATACACTACACTGCGCTGCGATGAAATAGCCGGATCAACCCCCTCCATCTAAATCCAGTCAGACCAAACTGTTTCTAATAGCTTTTCAACTGACAGAGGTTCAGCCGTTCTCACAACACCATTAGCATGATATCAGCGTTGCAAAGTGTTACACCTCCCCCCACTCGGCCTGCTTTTGGCTCATTGGCATATTTCCCACCGTGCCGCTGGAGGAAAATACATTCAGGTAGAACGACGGAGAAATAGTGTCGCGGAGACATCAATCAGGAAATATGACAGGGGTGGTGGAAGGACGTGTGAGGCGGAGAACAGGAGGAGGTGTCACAGCTTTTCTCCATCAGCTGAAGAGAGATGGATGGAGTACGGAGAGGGCGTCGGTTAAACTCCCTCGATCAGTCACGGCATCTAACTAATCTGAAGGCTGCTGGTTAAACTCCTCCATCAGTCATGTTGTTTGGCTTCTGTGAAGGTTACAATCATCTGGAAATGTCTCGTCCTGCTGCTCTCGTCTTTTCACACCGCTCCTCGGCGGTTCCCGTTCAGTCTCCTTCTCAACCATCTCATGAATTTGAGTAGCAATCTGTTCGCCCTCTCGTCTGAAAGTCCTCATTCCTGAATTTAATCTGTATCTCCACCGGAAAATAATGTTTCAGCATCTTTTAGGATTGAAGAATCTGTACTGAAAACTTTTTCTCGCCTGCTTCTTCACACTGGACGGCAGCTGGATTCCAGTGATGTCTATAAACTCATCAAAACATTCAGATTTAAGATTCCCAACAACAGACATTCGTCCTTTTGTTTCCACATAATATATCCTCACTAATTATACTACTTAACTTCTTAGCTGTGACGAGACTGTACAGAAGGACTTTGAGCTATTTTGTTGCTGTATCTGACGTCTTTTTATAACTTTGAGAAAACGACAATCCACGTGCACCACATTTTGTGCAGCAACTGAAATCTTACTCAGAAGAACGTACATACTTCTACCAAGGCCCAGCAGTTTGCTTCACTTCCATCATGCTGCACCACATTGCAAACACTGACAAATATCAGATTCATGTAATTATTTCCTCAGAAAAAGGTGAAAATTTGCCTTTGTTGTGAAAAGGGATAAAGAATTTTCTAATCTGGATCCGCCCCAACATTTATTGGGATCTTCCCTGACCCACACCTCATCCTTCCACCTAGTTTTGTGGAAACCTGTCCCATAGTGTTTGTGTAATCATGCTGAAAACCAAACAAACATACGGACAGGGGTGAAAACACAACCTCCTTGGTGGAGGTAATGAACCATATGGGTTTTTTTTTTCCGTCTCCGCACCGTCTCTGTTCAGTTTCCCACGTCTACGTCAGACAACTTGAGAGATGACCCTGCCTCTCGCCCCTCTGTGTGATGCCCACCTTTCATTGTGACCACTGGGTGCACTCCAGAACTGGGCACCGTGCCTGTCGGCCATCGCTTCCACTTCACTGGAATTTGACTCGGGCCAAATTGAGCTCAGCCGTTTTTCATTAGCTGTAAAAACATTTGCCTCCTTGTGCCCGCTCCCCTGCACAGATTACACTGATGGGATAACCACAATTTGTGGGGGTTTTCTGTGTTGTGTTCACAAATGTCACTTTATCCTGGATGGATAAAAATAGCAATAGGTACAGTGGCTCTCTTTGGAAATCTGACACATCTAAAAATAATCCAACTCAAGTCTGTACAGCAAGAGAGGGATTTAAAACACTTAATTCTTTATATACATTAAATAGTCTCTCTGTGGTGTCAGAATAGATTTAGAGAAAGAGCAGTTTTATGTCGACTTTACTATTTAATATATTTTCTTTTTTTTCCCTTCAGTGTCTTTTCACTGTCGGGGCTTTACCTTCTCTGGCCTTGTGTCCACATGCTAATGCTTCTATGGATTTCTTTTTAATTCACCTTCAGTTGATTGAATCTTTCAGTTCATCTCCACTATTTGTGTTGGTAAATAACAAGGTCGTTTAAATGAGGATTATTCAGGATCACTGGGACTGGATAAAGGTTTTCAGGTGTCATTTGTTTGGTGCTTTGTTGCCATCGCTTAAGGCAATTTGATTTGATTTGGTGTCAGAGGTTTCAGAGATGGACCCAAGGGGCAAACAAGAAAATGTTTTGTCTGATTTGTGTGAAACAACTCTTTAAAATGACGGTTCATCGTTGGTGGGTTTGCATTTTACTCTAGTTGTCTACATATTGAGAGGAAGTGCTGCATCAGAGGCTTAACTCAGGTTAAGAAACTTCATTTTTACACACACACACGTATGCAGACACAAGGACAAAGCTTCTCCGACAAAAGACATCGTACTGATGTGGGATTTTGACTCAAACTAAAACATTTTACTTGAGCCGACGTGACTCCTCTCTCTCCCTAATCCTCAGTGAGTGAGTGAGAGAGAAGCGGAGCCGCAGTTCACAGCGTCCCTGATCTTCTTTAGCGCGGGAGGAACGGCCCTCTTCACAACTCCGGAGCTCTTTTGATTTTCCCTCCTCAAGGCCGCACGTCGCACACAAACACACCTCCAGATGCACCCGTGTGAGAGCCACCCCTCAAACTGCATTCACAGCCGCACATGAATGAGCAAGCGCACACTCAAAGAACACACATCGCCACAGTGGAGTGTGACACCTCTGAACACGTTACACCCACGTTTATATACCGATGTTGACGTGTGCATGAAGACACACATTTTTTTGCTTCTACAAACTTTTACTATTACTACTAGTTTCACAAATGCATGCCTTCCCCAACACACACTCACACACAAAAACATGAAACGCTCACACACACACACACCTTCTGGAAATGAATTATGAATGCATATCTCCGAGTCGGTCCCCACTCTGTCCGTCCACGTCCAGCTTGACTACCTAATCCTCTGAATTTCTCACCCATTTTGTACCACCTTCCTCTGACCCCTCTCTCTTCACTCTGTTTCCACTCCTCCTTCTTTTCATTCCCCCCCCCCCACCCATCCCCCTTCAAACTCCTCCAGCTCAGACTGAATTCGTGTTGACCCTTGTGTGAGAGAGTGACTCTGAATTCTGATGATTCATCTGTGTTTTATTTTACATCTTGACTGCGTGTGTGTGTGAGGAGAATTAGTAAAAACTGATCCACGTTCAGTGTTTTAAAATGTTCTTCTTTATGTCTGAACATCAGGAAAACTGTTGAATTTCATCTGGTTTTCATGTTCACAGATGAGATAATGTATTTACGTTTTACTCACGTTGCAAATGGCACTGAATGATCGTGGTCCATTTCTAGTGACCGATACAAACAGTGGAAGGAAATAACAGTGGAGTGACTAACTGGCGAGCAGCGTGTTTTTCCTCCGTCATACGTCATTTACCATCTGAGGTTATAGAAGAGACGGGTAAAGATAATATGATGAATTAAAAAAAGCGCTCAAAGTGAAATATCCTGTAACCTTGAATAGAATTGAATATTTCTCTGGGTTTGAACATTGTTGTAATTTGGGATCAACAAAATATAACATGGGTCTTGTTGTTTTTCGACATTTTAATGAAGAATTGTTGAATTTATATCTAAAAAAATCCAATGTAAGGTTGGTCTCATACCCGTTAACTCTCAGGCAACCACTTTATACTGATGTCGATCAAATCCCTGCTCTGTAATTGCAAATGAATGACAACAGCTGTGCCATGTAATCGGCTGTGTTGACATTCAAAATGAGTGATAACACGGAAAGTTAAAAGTGACAGGAAGCTGGCTGCTGTAACTCTGCTGTCACACACTCAACCAGGCAGCAGCATTACATTTCAAAGCCTCTGCTCCCTTGTCCAAACTACAACAAGAGGATTATGTTTTTATATGTAACCTGGATATTATTACTTAATCCATTAGTCAGCTGGTAATTAGTTAATTGGCAAATTCTCTCTATTTTCTAAGCAAACATGCCAAACCTCATTTGCTTTCAGCTCCTCGCATGTGAGGATTTGTTCCTTAATTTGTTTTTTTATTGCTACTGAGTCAAAACAAACACATTTTATCACCTCAGCGAAATTGTATTTTTTTCACACTTCTCTGACCTCTTTTAGAAAAAAATATTAATAAAGAAAATAATTGTTACAGGAATCGACAACGAAAATTATAGTTAGTTGCAATGTCTGTGGACAGGGTCCACTTGTGTCTGCACATTCGTGTATTTTGTGTGTGTGTGTCAGTAATCCCTCAATTCCAGTTCAGTTTTGTAACGTTTGCTTGATTTTACTGCAATCACCCGATGGCTGAGGTGTGAATCCGAATGAAAACGGTTTGAATGAAAACTACCTGACAGAATAGAAGAGGTGAACTCTGGGGTATATATTCAAACTGACACCGCAGAGCACTGAATCACACCCACTGACAGGACTGACTTCTACCCACTGACTACATTCACATGCACTACAGAAACCAGATTACTCTGAGAAGTCAGTTCGAGGCCAAGAAATCTGAAAATATGTTGAAACCAACTTAGATACTCTCATTACTGTGAAAAACAAAGTGTACATGTACTTAACTAGTCAGTAATCCCAGTATTTTCCTGTCAAACTACTGCACTGGGATCTTTGTCAAACTTTCAGGCCATGAAATCAAGTTTTAGAAGAAAAAAAAGGTTAATCAACTTTAATATGTATTTTATAATCACTTAATTTTTTGTTTTTAACTAACAGTTTAACGTGATTTAAATGATCTTATTAAAAAATAATAAAATCTGATGTTTTGCTTTTGTTGTACTAGAAAATCCTTCCCTCCTCATTTCAAGTTGTGATGGTTAAATGTCATTCGAGCTAATTGTCTTTGTGATATGAATTGTAAAAAAATGCTGAAGTCAAAATATCTACAATATTTACATTAGGTTCTATATCATGTTGAAAAACGTTTTTAATGAAATATTGATCGAAATATTAATTTTAAATAATATTTGTCGTTGTCTATGTATCACTTATGTCAAGACATTTAAAAGTGAAGGCGGCACGACAGCTCATTACATTCATTAATTTTATCATCATCTTGCTGTGTGTGTTGTGCAAAGCAATTAAACTTTACTCGAAGTGGCAGAGCTGCTCTTTCTGAGATCTAAATTACTGCACAGCAGGTTTTCAGCCTACAAGGTGGGATGGGCCTGAATGAATAAGAGACAATCTATTATGGATGACAAGTTGACCAAGTTCTCTCTCTGTCTGTCTCCATCTCTTTCCATATTTCTTTTCTCCTCATGTGCTCTGTGCTCCTCTCTCACTGTGACACCATGTCACTGCTCTGAGGCACATGTTCTGGAAGAAGACGACGACTGCCGTCCTCCCCTGAGCCTCTTAGCTGCCTTTGGAAGAGAGCCGCTTTACTTTATGGGCTTCTCAAATCTCCTGGAGACGTTCGCTCTTCTCTCTACTTCACAAGATTAGAGGACAAGGAATGTAAAACAGGGAGGAAGTGGAGGGGCTGAGACTGAAGAAACGAAGCAAACGCCCATAGATTTACAAGCATGTAAAGCAGGAAGCTGTGTAAAGGTGGTGAGACACCCTGGGGTGCAATATTTGGCACCTGTTTATGCACTTTGTTCTGTAAACCTCAACAATGTCATTACCCATCCAGCGGGGATGAATCAAAGCTTGTGAACACGGAGTGAATCATTCAGCAAGTGGCAGATTTAACACAATTATAAAAGATAATTCATTATCGACTTCACTCTTTGCAACTGTGAAACAGCTGCAATGTAACTTTTATTTCTTCATCCCCTATTTGTCAGTCGAACAGTTGCAGAGTTGTGACAGAGCAGCGCTGCATGTTTCACCATGTTTGTCAGCGTGCAGGAGACGTGTGCTTCTTCACTACTCTCACCATTCAAATGCACAGTGATGCATCTTGATACATTTCAATGGATCACATCCACAATTATCTCTATTATTGCACCTGGCTGCTGTCAGACAAATATGAACTCTGTTTTGTATTTAGAAAGTGCTTTAAAAAGTATTATAATAATATATATATAGTATTATAAGTATTATAGACTGTTAGAATTGTGCTCTAATTACAGAATAAGGTTTTCAATTCAAAAATCTGACTACGACAGTAAGTCTATCACAGTGGTCAGTGCTCTCCACACTGATTTCACATTCATTCACTTTAGACTTGTGTGCTGCGCCTAAGGCTTCAAAGGACAAACTGATTATAGCCTTTATTGCATCAAGGTGGCCCCCCCTGACCCCCCCTTAGCAGCACCACTGCACTGAGGTGCATGACTCCGCTGGTCAACAAGTGACTCTGCTCCTCTGATGTTTTCTAATCACTCACACTTAGAACTGATCTTTTTTTAAAAACCTGCTGAATTCATATTTATGTTCGTGGAAGAAGTTTAAACCCAGCGTTGAATCATAATCTGCCGGAAGAATTTCTGTCTGCAGGAGTGTGTGTGTGTGTCTGGGTGCGTGCTTTTAATTTTTAACTTTTAATGAGCGTCTGTCCTGATTCTGAAGCTGGAGTGGAAAACCACTCGAACAATGAACGTAACGGAAAACATGAATCCATTATGCTCCGTCTCTGCACCGATGCAGAGTCGTCCACGTCCGTATCGCATCTCAGAATCCAGAAAATGCCACACCTGTAATATAGACCGGGGCAGCTCCATGTTGTTTTGTCTAGAACAGCTGTGTAGACTGTCCAAAAGCTCCTAAGCTGCCTTCCCCACCGCGCCACTCCCAGTGCTGCACAGACCTCCCGCGGTGCAGCTCTAGTAGGTTCATTGTACACATCAAAACAGAGCACTGAGCATATTTCGACACGGAGAGAGCTGGAAATAATAGCCAGGCAAACATCTGTTGCCTCTCTCGGCTTTGTGCGTCGGTATTTGAGACTGAATCCACCTTGTTGTCGAGACAGAGACAGAAAAGAGGCAGGCAGAGGTGGAAAAGACTCATTCTTAGATCAGATTTGTGCCCATTACTGGATTTAAGCAAAAATTTAGCAAAGGTATATATGCAGTGACAGGCCAGTTCAGTGACAGAGAGGGAGAGGAAACACGGTGTAGAAATGTAAAGATTGGATAAAGAAGATAAGAAATCGCACGTGAAAGGAGGTTTTAAAAGAGCAAAACAGCCGAGAAGATTTCTTTTTCCACGTCGAGCTCCTCCCTGTTGGTGTAACTGCTGTTCAGGAGTCAGCTGGGATCCAGACTACACGGCTCTCTGGGACACTCAGTTTTTCCATCTCTCCGGCTCAGACCCAAACATTGCTCACACTTTGAATGAAAACAATAATGTTACAGTGAGAAAAACAAAGACTCGAAACTGTTATTGCCTTATTGTTATGGCCACTGAGGTTCGGTTTGATCTCTCCTCATCCATCTTCCAGCTGTTAACCACATCAATAGCCTCAGTTGCTCTGTATCCTCGGAACAGAACGAAAGCTGATGTAGATGTTTGTGTACATGTGTGTTTTGAGTGTTGTGAGAGGGACAGAGATGGAAAGAGACAGAGAGCTCGTTGACATTTTCCCGCCAACTAGCAGAGGGCTTGTGTGTGTGTGTGTGTGTGTGTGTGTGTGTGTGTGTGTGTGTGTGTGTGTGTGTGTGTGTGTGTGTGTGTGTGTGTGTGTGTGTGTGTGTGTGTGTGTGTGTGTGTGTGTGTGTGTGTGTGTGTGTGTGTGTGTGTGTGTAAACACTTCTCTCTACTGGCAGCCCTTAAGACAAACACACACATATATACCCCCCGACAAACACACACATATATACCCCCCCACAAACACACACACAATTATTCTCTGCTGCAGGGTTTTGCATGATGGTTAAGTGTCCCACTGCACTGAGGTAAACTGTATGCCAGCACTTCCCCCACCCCTTTATACTCTCACACAGACACACACACTCTCAAACCCAAATTTCTCTCTCTCTCTCTCCCTTTATCTGTTTATCTGTCTTTCTTCAATTAGAGCCCATATGGTAGAAGGCCCCCAGCTCTCCATGTGCCCCTTTGAAGTGAAGTAGATTAAAAAAACAAACGTTTGGAAACCATAAATGAGCACTTGCAGAGCTGAGAATAGGGGAACACACACATATACACACACACACTTCCAGAAATACCTTTATTAACATGCATTGAGTCAGACACAGAAACTATCAGACATGTATTCTCGTGGAAAAACAGATTCCGAAGCCGACATGAATCATTTCTTCCATGTGCATGTAAAGACTCACGGTAAAACACATACACCGCCATACGCGGCCGCCATATTAATATTTGAATGTGTATTTCATCCGACCTCCGCCATTTACATGTATGACGCATGTACCGAGAGACAGAAATAGAAAAAATAAAGTACTAAAAGTGACGTCCAGCTGAATGTGCTTTTAAAAATAACTGAGTTCTGCTGCATTGAAGAAAAAAAGCGCTCCCTGCTGAATGTAGAGCAGGTTTGGGAAATTGGATTTTGAAGCCATTTTGTCCACTTCTTTAACTCTGAACATTTCTCTGCTCAATGTATTCACTGCACATGGATTTGTTACCTGTAGTGCACTGCATTTTCACTCTCTGTCTGGTTGGCCCTCACAAATACATCACAGCGGTTACAACCACACACACACACCCACTGCCACGCAAGTGCACAAGCCTCCTGCTGTGTTCACCTGGTAATTGCATCGCATCCCATTAGACCTCGGGCCCTCACAACATTCAACAACTCTGTAATTAACAATAATGCATCACAATCATTTTAAAGGATAATTCCAGTTGATAACAACTCTAATTTGCACCATAATTTCTATTTCTCTTCCTTAATTGTTGTTGCTGTGCATCAAGCCTCCTGTTCTTGCTCTGCACATATACACACCATCCGAAACAAAGAGCAGGACAAAGCTGGTGTCGCTCTGTGGGCCAGGACGTGTTTACAACTGATTTGAATGGCCACACTGGAAGGGGCATGGAAAATCTGCCATTATAAAGTGTTACCAAGAAGAACTAGATGAGTAGCGCCTTTGCTTTCTCTCAGTGGATGTTCAAGTGAGGTCTGTTGCTAAGACTTTAAAATGTGGAGTCCATTTCTTCAAAGTTTAGTTAATCAAACTTACTTGGAAGAAAAAACAGCAACCAGTACAGAAGATTTTATTTCTAGAGTTTTGCTGTTATGAAGAATTATCACCGACATGTCTGCTGTGCTCACTTTTTTTGCCAAGTCCAACGTTATAATTGTTGGAATATTACCAATAGAAAATTGTTCTAACTAAAAGAACAAAAGAGAGTTTCATTTAAACTCCCACAGGAAGCGAAAATGAACGGGGCTGAAAATGTTTAGACCAAACTGCCACAAAGAAAACAATCTGCTTTGGTACAAATCGACCAGGCGACACCCCCACAGCTTCAAATTCAACAGCAACTTTCCTGCGACCACTTCTGTGATAAGAACAAGTCTGACGTGAATGCAGGAGCAGAGAGAGTGTTTTCTCTTGTTTCTCACTCGGTCTCCAGAGGTTACGCTGTTTGTCGTGTTTTTAGGGCGTTTTCACACCCGTGGTTCTGTTTGCTCTGGTCCAGACCAGTTGTTGACTTCTTAAACTTTGAGTGTTGTTGTTTTTTTTGCCATGGTCTGGTTTCTTTTTCGCACAGATAAATCCAAGTTAAGCAAAACGCATCACTGCAAACTCAGGTGCTCTGCTCATTGGTCAGATGCTGCTGGAGCAAGTAAGTAAATCCAGGAAGATGTTTATTATGCACGAGGGGAGTTTTCTGTGTTTGAGAGAGAGAGAGACGCTGCTTTGCAATTTAACACGGAGCAAAGGCAGAGTTGTCTTTTGTTCAGGACCTCTGCAATTTTCGGAGCAATAAAGCAGAACTAGCAGAATGCTGAGTGCACTTTGAGGAAATGACTGGAATATATTACTCGATTGAATACTATACTGTTTCACACGTGCTGCTCGAGTCTGCATGCTCTGCTGCGTCCGGGGTGCAGGAGCCACTCAGCTCAAACCTGTTCACTTTGTTGTTGGGTCAGAGTTTGATCACATCCCCACCACAAACAAACCACTCCAGCGTTTCTTTAAGGACCAGATAGAGACCACCTCCTCGCTGCAGTTGTTTTGTTCTGCATCTGAGTGAGATTACTGGGTTCACACCTTCCCATATGAATCGACTCATGGGGGATAAGCCAAATCCTGATTAAACACTTCGAGTGGCATCTGGTCATCCGGTCAACATCTTGAGTTGAGTGTATGTGTGTCAGTAATCCCTCAATACCAGTTCAGTTTTGTAACATTGGCTTGAATTTACTGCAATCACCTGATGGTTAAGGTGTGAATCAGAATGAAAACGGTTTGAGTGAAAACTACCTGACAGAATAGAAGAGGTGAACTTTGGGGTATATATTCAAACTGACAACGCAGAGCACTGAATCACACCCACTGACAGGACTGACTTCTACCCACTGACTACATTTACATGCACTAAAAAAAACAGATTACAGTTACTCTCATTACTGCAAACTAGTCAGGTATAGCAGTACTTTCCTTCCAAACTACTGCGCTGCTGCAGTACTTTCCTCATCTGGGATCTTTGTCAAACTTTTGGGCCATGAAATCAAGTTTTAGAAAAAAATTAATTTGTTTTTTCATAATAACTTAATTTTCTGTCTTTAACTAACAGTTGTAAAATTAATTTTACTGTTAAAATATCTTCAATATTTATATTTGGTGCTATATCGTGTTGAAATGGCTTCAGAAACATTGTCAAGAACTCACATTCCATAATTTTGTTTTACTCTTACTGCACAGCAGGTTTTCAGCCTACAAGGTGGGATGGGCCTGAATGAATAAGAGACAATCTATTATGGATGACAAGTTGACCAAGTTCTCTCTCTGTCTGTCTCCATCTCTTTCCATATTTCTTTTCTCCTCATGTGCTCTGTGCTCCTCTCTCACTGTGACACCATGTCACTGCTCTGAGGCACATGTTCTGGAAGAAGACGACGACTGCCGTCCTCCCCTGAGCCTCTTAGCTGCCTTTGGAAGAGAGCCGCTTTACTTTATGGGCTTCTCAAATCTCCTGGAGACGTTCGCTCTTCTCTCTACTTCACAAGATTAGAGGACAAGGAATGTAAAACAGGGAGGAAGTGGAGGGGCTGAGACTGAAGTAACGAAGCAAACGCCCATAGATTTACAAGCATGTAAAGCAGGAAGCTGTGTAAAGGTGGTGAGACACCCTGGGGTGCAATATTTGGCACCTGTTTATGCACTTTGTTCTGTAAACCTCAACAATGTCATTACCCATCCAGCGGCGGATGAATCAAAGCTTGTGAAACGGAGTGAATCATTCAGCAAGTGGCAGATTTAACACAATTATAAAAGATAATTCATTATCGACTTCACTCTTTGCAACTGTGAAACAACTGCAATGTAACTTCAGCAACAGATACTGAGACACAATAGTTTGAATTCTGACATGTTTTATTCAGTTTTTTATTTCCTTATTCTTTATATATCATTCGAACCGTTGCAGTGTTGTGACAAAGCAGCGCTGCATGTTTCACCGTGTTTGGCAGCGTGCAGGTTATAGACCGGTGCAGCTCCATGTTGTTTTGTCTAGAACAGCTGTGTAGACTGTCCAAAAGCTCCTAAGCTGCCTTCCCCACCGCGCCACTCCCAGTGCTGCACAGACCTCCCGCGGTGCAGCTCTAGTAGGTTCATTGTACACATCAAAACAGAGCACTGAGCATATTTCGACACGGAGAGAGCTGGAAATAATAGCCAGGCAAACATCTGTTGCCTCTCTCGGCTTTGTGCGTCGGTATTTGAGACGGAATCCACCTTGTTGTCGAGACAGAGACAGAAAAGAGGCAGGCAGAGGTGGAAAAGACTCATTCTTCATAGATCAGATTTGTGCCCATTACTGGATTTAAATCCCCCCCAAGGTAGCATAGGGATATATTCTGGTAGTGGCCAGTTCAGTGACAGAGAGGGAGAGGAAACACGGTGTAGAAATGTAAAGATTGGATAAAGAAGATAAGAAAATCGCACGTGAAAGGAGGTTTTAAAAGAGCAAAACAGCCGAGAGGATTTCTTTTTCCACGTCGAGCTCCTCCCTGTTGGTGTAACTGCTGTTCAGGAGTCAGCTGGGATCCAGACTACACGGCTCTCTGGGACACTCAGTTTTTCCATCTCTCCGGCTCAGACCCAAACATTGCTCACACTTTGAATGAAAACAATAATGTTACAGTGAGAAAGACAAAGACTCGAAACTGTTATTGCCTTATTGTTATGGCCACTGTGGTTCGGTTTGATCTCTCCTCATCCATCTTTCAGCTGTTAACCACATCAATAGCCTCGCGCTCAGTATCCTCTCACCAACGCCTGCGAGGACATCAGCTGAAATATTTAACACTGCACTCCTCTCTCAGCATCAAGCAGTACTGTGTTAGCTGCATTAACCGCACCCCAAACAATGCCGGGTGCTATCACCGCTGCTCAATACACTCAACTCATTGGGATCCTTCGAGATTTATGAGGCCAAAAACTTGACTTAAACTCAAATAGCTGAGACCACGACGATGCAACAAGCTGTGATAACTCTCCTTCGCCACACGAGGCACATTCAAGTCAAACATAACCAGCGGAAAGCACAATTGCTGTTAAGTGAAATGTGGACAACAAAAATGGAGGCACTTGTCACAGCTGGAGGGAAACAGAACCGGTCATTGGCTCATTTTGCAGGTTTATTCAGGGACAGCTCTCATTGTGTTATTTCAAGTCAAACAAAGTGGAAATTACATTTTAACAATTCAATACTTTGCTGTGACAAATGATAAACCTGATGTGTGACAGGACATTGATGCAACATGCTTGAAAATTGGATGTTCAAGTATTTTACTTTCATTGTATATTTCTCCATACCCCCCAAAGAAGTCACTGCACACCATTAATACCACATCCCCTGGCCTACAGAGATTTAGTTTAACGCTGTAACTATCCCTGCGCAGCCTTATAGGAAAGTTCTTCCATATATCAGCCGGACCCCCTAATTAGCTCAGCATTGGTCTGATGTCTGACGGTTTCCTCAAGCGATGCAATCACACGTCGGACAGGAATCTCAAAGGACGACCTCTGGTTACCCAGAGAATGTTACACGAGAGTCAGCACAGACGAGACTGCCCTACAGAGACGGCAATATTTTAAAAAACTCGAGCAGATACATGCACAAATGTTAACACAAAGTTACACAGTACACACTGGATAACTCTCCTGTGTGTGTGTGCGTGTGTGCGTGTGTGCGTGCGTGCGTGCGTGCGTGCGTGCTGCCGTTTGACTGACAGCCGAAGTAATTATAGTTCCACAGTGGCAGTAACCCCCGCGCAACCTCTCAGGCTGAGTCCTCGCACCCCAGCGAAGATGAACCCCATAGCACAGGAGGCTAATGCCAAAAACGTACGCTTCCCCCCGCTGAAAATAAAACTCCTAAATGTCCGCGGGAGTAGAGACAGACAGAGTGAAGGAGAAGGAGAAAGAAGATTAAACTGACCAACCAGGAGGGGAGAAAAGTGATCAAAAGAGAAAGGAGGAGATAAAAGATTACCAGGAAGGGAATTATTTAGGCCAGTGTAAGAAGGAAGGAGGGAGAGAGTGAGCAGTGGATGAGGGTGACAAAGACGGTGTGTTGCTGTGCTAACAGGCACAGGACCAAAATAAACTTGCAAGACCGAGCAGAGGTGAGAAGAGGCAGCCATCTCTAATAGAGAGTGAGGTAAAGGGAGAGAGAGGCTGGGGAGGGAAGGTAAATATAGCAGTTGATTGTACGAGCCGAGTGTGGAAGAAAACAAAGCACAGAGAAAATATAAAATGCAGAGAGGAGGAGGAGGAGGAGGAGGAAGGGACTGGGAGAGACAGAAATTTGTAAATGCATTTTGTGAGTAAAGTCCTAAATTCCCAGTTGGTGCTATAGCGAGCGAGTTTACTGAATTAAGTTAAACCATTAAAACTTAGAGTTGCTGTAAAACTAGAAGGATGCACAGACCTTCACCTCCACCTTTTCTCACTGTGCTAAAAGTGTGAAAGTGGGCAACAAATTCTGGAACTGCCCATTTATCCAGATCTGGTCCAAAATGTAATTGGCTCTTCCTGCATGCGTCATATCCCACCCTCAAGAAAAGTGGAGCCTTTGCAGCTATAATGTTTAGAGTCGGAGTCGGAACCAAGAACAGCTAAAAGGAGAGTAAATATCAGTGGCTAGAAACAGAAGCGGAAATAAATTAATTTGTTTGCTCAGTATCTTTCTTAGGTGTCGGCCTAAATCAGCAGTCAATGCTTTCTCCACTTTGGATGATGTCAGTGTTGTGTATTCAGATGCTGTGCTGCCAAGTGGCTGATTCATTCTGGCTTTAGACAGACAGAGTAAACAGGAGGCATGAGCTGTACCATAACGGCAAAAAGCCTGGAGAAGGCCATGTATTGAAGTTAACAGTCCTTTTGCAAATGTAGTTATTACTTTGACTTATTTACATATTCAAAGTATGCGCAGAGACGTGTGTGTTGCAGAAATTAAAGGATTCATTCGGTATTTAATGATGTTTTTTTATCTGCAGCATATCTCCTGCCACAGTTTGGGGCGACTGATGCTCCTGTGGGTCATCATAGGTAAGAACTGTTACAGGTTGGAGAACGTAACAGCAGTTATGTGTTGGAGAAGATCCTGACGAATGAGTAGCCCTGAAGTCTGCAGGGTCTCTGTGTGGAAACATGTTCACTTTAACGAGTCTCTACTCAGTAAATACACCATGCTTGACATTGAAATTATGAACATCTGATATAACCGGCTCTTTTCCTCTATTCCCCCTCCCCTCCCCGCCTCACCTCTCTCGCTCTGTTCCAGGTCTTCAAGAGTTTGATGAAATATTCATCTTTTCCTGACGTAGCCTTGCTCTCTTTCCCTCCCTCCCTCCCTCCCTTCTCTCTGCCTCTTTCCCCTCTGCTATAAAAAAACCAAATCACAGTCCTTCCTCCATCATGAACCCTGATGTGCGTCCCCCTCCTTCCATCACTCCCGTCATCTCGTCCCACCTCTCGCCGATGTCTCTTGTCTTTCTCCTGTCATCTTTTTGTCCGACAAAGTTAATCTGTAATCGGTGGGTTTAGCCTGTGCAGCGACTGTGCTGGAAGTGTTGAATGTAAAGGATCACGGAGCAGGGGATTAGTTAATGTGACGTACAGAAATAGAACAGCTCAGAGGAGCACTGTTAGTTGCCTATCTGATATGAAGCTGAGTGAAACCTGCTCGGCTAAGCCTCATAGGACTCTGCTGATAGATGATAAGTAAAAATTTAAAAAAAAATTCAACAGAGCAATTTATCTTTGGCGGAGAAATAATTGATCATTTAACATTTCTCTTTCCAAGTAGCTGATCTACTGTTTAACTCATCGCTATAACATGAGGCCTGTGTATCCCATCACTTGTCAAGGTCAAATTTTGATTATAGTCGATTATAGTTTGCGATATGAGATTATGGTTCAGTAATGTTTGCTTCATACTCAGTTTGCATAAACCAGTGTCAAATGTTTTTTTTAAATTCAGAAGCTTTGCAATCCTCTAAAATAGTTGTTTATGAGAAAACAGTAAAAACATTCACTGTTGCATAACGTTAAGACTTCTGCAACTCTGCTTCTCAATGATACACACATCATTATATAAATAACCAATGACCTTCAGTGGTTTATCATGTGATGTTAGCGTATTGCATCAACAAAATTACATGTTTAACCTCTGATGTGTAGTGCACACTTTTATTTGATATAATGTTTTATTAATATATATGATTGTATATCATATTACTGATTAAATGAGTAGTTTGACGTTTAGTAATTATGAAGCAACAGCCAGCCTCTAGTTAGCTTAGCTTAGCATAAGGACTTTAAACAGGGGAAGCAGCTAGCTTGGCTTTGTGGTTACGCCGCCTACAGCTTGTCTGTTTACCCCGATTACACTGTCCCCTTGTACATGCTTGTAAGTAGGAGATCCTTATGGTATTATGCGAACTGTGGTGGGATCAATTAGAATATGGCGAACTACCACAGTCTAGATGCCTAATGGGAAACACTGATTTATACATTTTTGTCCGGACCCACGGGATCTCATCAGGCTTCGCTCTTGTATCCACCCTCTCTTGCTTTTCCCCATCACCGTGTAATACTCTAACCAATTCTCTTAAAGGAGAAAAAAAAATCTGAACTGTTCTCTGCTAAGGTTTCACTGTACAAAGCTACAGCTGCAGACAGTTTAATAATGAATAATAATACTGGAGGAGAATCAGAGATCGACTGTGCCTCCACAGGGATTTACGGGGGGAGGAAATATACCGATCATCAAAAAGACATCTCACACCTCCATGTGCTTTTGTTCCACTTTGCTACTTTTTATGGCAAATTCCACCCAAGGAATCACAGTATAGTGAAATGATCTAAGCGACTAAATAACATTCTGACCTGGATATCTGCTGTGTTTAGGGATCGCACTGAATATGACATCTTATCACATGAAAGAAATGGAATTAGCTGAACAATGGGACTGGACCTGCTGCACAACGGCTCCACCTCTGCTTCACATAATCAGTTTGGGAATCCGGTGCAGGTATGACTCCATTTCCTTTACGTGCACTCAGTGACACCGCAGCATTTGTGCATCTCTTTTGAAACAGACCTTGTCTCCTTATATGACACAGAAACTGCATGGCAATGCACTGTGAGCCTCTGAGCCAATCAAAATCTCCGGTAAGGGAGCTTGGTCCAATGAAGGAGGAGGTGGATATGGAATAGGAGGTGGAGGAAGAAAAAAAACAAAAAAGAAGAACTTAAGAGATGCAATGAGAGGAAACAGGAAACAGAGCGAGACAGAGAGATGTTCTGGAGACACGAGGCTTAAAGCTAATACATCCTGCTTTAAAGTTCTCGTCTCTCGTGGGGATAGTAATTATAATTTTCACTTGCTCATTAGTTTGTCCGTGTTTCTAACTCTGTTTTCAGGTTGATTGCATTGTTTGTTCTCTTACTGTCAGCACTGTTATGTGCCATGTAATGTATAAATAAGCCACGAGGAGCTTATTTAAGTTTTCTGATTCACATTCACGGCGAAAGGAGACAAGACTTCCTGCCTTCGCTCAGATAAATAAATGCATTGATTTATTGATAGGGAGTCAGCTTTTCAACCTCACAGCAGCAAGCACACAATGTTCAGGTGTCACATGTGAGGGGATGTTTTTCTCCCATAGCTGACAGTCGATAACAGAAACACCCTACATGTATGACGTTAAATAATGCACACACACACACAGACACACACAGAGACTGGTAGAACTGCTGACAACAGTCTCCAGTTTATCTCAGCTTATCCATCCATCTTTACCATTCATCGCTGTTTCTCCATTCTTTTTGTCGCCACTGTTTATTTTGCATTCAGCCTCCCACATTAATGCATGTAATTATTTTTCTTTTCATTGTGTGTGTGTGTGTGTGTGTGTGTGTGTGTGTGTGTGTGTGTGTGTGTGTGTGTGTGTGTGTGTGTGTGTGTGTGTGTGTGTGTGTGTGTGTGTGTGTGTGTGTGTGTGTGTGTGTGTGATATAAGATGGCCTGACTGGCTTTCACACAGCTCGTGCCTATACTTGACAACAAAACACACACAGACCTTATTTACCGACGTTTCAGCCTAAAAAAACAAAGATACAAAACGAGCAAACAGAGGCTTGTGTATTTCCTGACTTGAGCTGAGTGAGTCCGTGTGATGAGAACGTCGTCTCTCGTGCAGCGGCAGCGCGGCTGAAATATGTGTGTCATTGCTTTGACTGTCAGGTGCATTAGTCATAGTGTTGACTAGGGGCCGGGGCAACGCTGGAAAAGCCAAACCACAGCGACCAGTGGTTAATGAGGTGTGTTGAACACACTGGCAACTCTAACCATTATCTAGCATGCAGAGGAACAGAGCTATTGATTATCTATTTGGCAGGCGGCTGAAGTCAAGGGGGCAGAGGGAAAGAAGGGAAATAAAAGACGGTACGACAAATGATTGGAGCGAGATAAACGGAGAGACGGACGGGCAGATGGGAATCAAACTCATCCGGCATAAGCTTTGATAAAATCATCTTTGTTTGTGTGTGCTCAGGAAAATCTGACGCATGGAGACATGGACAATCTTGTCAGATGACTATAATTTCTTCCTCATGTAATGATTAGTTTGAAGCAGGCTTTACCTTTATTGTGACAGGATTGACACAGTTTTGTACTAAAGCGATTGTACTGGGTGATGAGCACTTTAGGAGGAACAGGCGGCTCACTTGCTGTAATGTCTGTGATGAGATGTGTAAATTACAAGGTTTTACACTTAGTGAAGTGTGATCACACATCGGAAGGATAGTGTCCACGCCATATGTTAATATATGTCTGGTAACTACAGTATTTTTAACATAAGGCAGCTTATACGGTTATTTGGTGCTGATTCTAACCGTGCTACATCCATCCTAGCAGCTTGGCGACAGTGTGCATTGTTCCAGTGCCACACCTATCAAACTAAAATGCACATTATCCACAGAAGACACGTTACCTTGCCATAAAATCACAGGTGTTAGTACCAACATCAACAAGGCCTCTGTCCTGTTCCTGCTTCCTACTGAGCCATGACAGTGACATTGAGCCAGCATCCAGCTAAATGGAATTCAGCCATCATTAATTTTGTTATTTATACTCGTGCTTTTCCTGCGGTACTGCGACATGTCAAAATATTCCCTCCACCCAGTATCGCTACTTACTCGGCGAGAACTGGTATCAGTTTATTCTCTCAGTGGACAGACTGGTTCAGGGGCCAGACCAATGAAAATGCCACGTATAGATCTAAGGCTAAAAGCTTGTGTTTGCACCAAGACAGAAATATGCGTATGTATTTTTTACATTATGTTTACATTCTGTTTTATAACAAGCCACGTTTCCACCTCCGTGGTTTTAAGTGCCCTTAGACATCTGTTGGTCCATCGATACCTGTGCACATTCCACCCCTCGTTAGACCTGTCGGTGAGAAGAGCAGCGAAGAAGAAGTGCTGCTGTATTGATCACGTCTCTTCAGCGGGGCTCTTCAGCAGCTGCCATTACCACTAACAGTTACACATGGATGTGGCTGTTTACAGCGAGCGTTCCATTCATCCATCACATCTATCTGTAAACCATCATCGCTGTAATATCGCTCATCGTTACTAAATGTCAGGGAGGTAATCGATGATTCGTTTATAATTGGAACAACCTTAACAAAGTAGGCCACCGCACAGTTGAGGATGAAGTTTAAAGATCACTGATGGAGAAACTGAGGCTTTACCTCTTCATTCTTAGACATAATTAAAGTAAGGTTTTAAATTAAAGTAAAAACATTTAGGATAACTTAAGAATGGCTCATCTTCAGGACAGAACTGAGTCAGTTGTTAGGGTTAGGGTTAGAAACCACAGGTACTTTACTGTAGGTAACTGGCTGAGAAACATAGAGAGTGCATACCTCTGACAGTTTTCCACCAAATTGCACACACTCATAGATATCACTTAAATATGCCTGATTTTTTTCATCAACATCCATAAATTATTCCTGGGAAATTGGTGGAAATGTCAAAAAATACCACAACTCACTATGAATACAGAAATAGGGAAAGAATTCCCAGATTCGCATATTTGTCCGGATTCACGCCTAAATGTGATGGGTCTTTCGTGGCCCATGTCCCATCCACCAAATCCACTCTTCTTTTGCATAAACCTGCAGACAAACTCACCAACCAACCAACACAGCAGCACAAAGCAGATTGATGTACAGTATTGTTCAGTGACTGCAGAATCAAGGTTAAGAGATATCATATTAATGATCAAAGCCGACTTCAGTGTGGCTGTGGACGTGCATCTTTCCACAGTCTACATAACGTCTCTAATGATCACACAGATGTGTCAGTTCAAGACTAACTGTGCTCGTGGTGCGATTTCCTAACGAGGACGTCACCATTCACTCGTGTGTATCACAGCTGGAAACCAGAAAATCAGGACTTTACTCTGTGATGTTTTGCTGATTTACATCGATGAATCTCATGTTCAAAATAAAAATAATAAATCATAATAAATGGCTCTGAACCGGGACCGTCAGCTCTGAAAATATGTTGACAAATTTACATCGCACATGCAGCTGCCATATATGACAGTTTGACTGAGAGAGTTATAGAATCCCAACATAACCCTTAATATGTGCAGGAGAGGCATGAGTAGAAAGAGGCAGTTATCTGGATTTTAAACATCACAATGGATGATATTATTGCACGTGACAGCGTGAAGCAAATTTCTAAAAAATCATTATTAAGCACGTTTACCATCTTCCAGTGGCGACAGCAGCTGCAAGACTAGTTGATCTTTACCCTGGAAAATATCAAAATGAGAATTACTGTGATTACAATTGATGCCAGATCCGACCTTGACCAGACTTTTTTGGCAAATCCTGCTCTTTGCACGTCTCCTGTAGCTCTGAACACAAGCTTGTTTCATATTAGACCCTTTCATGGGAATTTGGGTATTTTCATCCGAACCATGAAAAGTTCAGGAGGGGATGGAGAGACACCTCTGCCTGAAACAAATATTATGAAAAACATACCTCCCCGCAAAGGGGGTGGAAGTACATATAAACACCCTGCACATACCTACACCAACACCAATACGAGTCCACCAGCAGTGCCGAGAAACGCTCTGATATAATAGTTGATAATTTATTACTTGTCCTGGTGACGCACACCACCGTTGTTTTCCAGGGGAGCTCAGAGCTCCATTAGAGCAGCTAAGCCATCCCTGTGGTGAAGAAGCATTCACAGAGTTTCCTTCTGCGCTTCACAATTTGCATTTCACAGTTTCATTTTTGCATTTCATTCAATTTTACCGGGCTGCGCTGTTTTAGGAGTGTTGGATGTTGTGATTCCGGGTGGGGGGGGCGCATTAGTGGAAAGGTCAGTGGGTTGCGATTACTGAAACCGTTGTGTTTCTGCCCAGCACAGCACAATGTGACACGCCATCCATTCCTTCTCAGGATAACTGCTCCCTCAGGGATGAAGTCACCCCTTAAGTCTTCTTCACACGGGCCTTCCATTATCAAAGTCATCTTCTGAAGACTGGCATCAATACGTACGATTGACTGGGGATGTCAAAGAGTAGATGTGTGACTCGGGGGGTCGCAGGATCATCTTCATGCTAAACGGTCAGTCTCATAGTCATTCAGGTGTAGAGGTCAGTGCTTAGAACTGCGAGTGTGGGTGTGTGTGTGAGAGAGAGAGAGAGAGTCTCTAGGCCCTTATTAATGTTAGTGTGCAGGGATCTGTAAAAAGGCATCAAATAACTGGCTTCGTGTTTCATTTCCCAGAAGGCTTTTCTCTGGCTCAGCCAAGGTCAGAGGTTATCAAGGATAGAGGAAAACAGGATTTAGTATGGGATGTTTTCTACCTTTAGTGAGGTGGAGACAGAAACGAGAGCAGGATTAAATTGTAGAAGGTGTTGAGAGGAGAGGAGTCCTCAGAAGTGTCGACTTTAACACACGAAGAGACAAAAATGAAGTCACCATGATTAAAGTAGAAAAGAATATCTGAAAACTTTACATTGCCAAAGTAAATTATCCGCATTTGCTGCTGTAATTTATTAACAAAAAGAATTTACTTTTACACATGGACGTAATCATGTTGCTTTTTTACTCTGTTTTGTGTAATGGCTCTTTCATTTAACTGTGAGGGGGAAATTCACTCACAATGGCATCAAAAGCTCGCTGCTTCGCTTCCTCCCGCTTTGACCAGCGCTGCTGCAGGCCCGGTACACAGGAAGATGTGAAACCTGCTTCATTTGGGAATCAAACGCACGCTCAGCGCTCCGTACACTGGTTTGTAAAGGCGCTGTTTGTTCAGCTGAGAGAAAAAAGTAGGAAAAAAAAAGCTCTGACAAAGCCATAAGCCTTGAATACACTTCGATATATAATAGTTGATACATGCGGGTATTAGTGAAGTAAGATTAACTGGCATGATGAAATATTAGATAATGCTTATTATAAGCCTGCCTGACAACATGGAAAGTCCCCGTAATGCAGCTAAAGCACATCATGTCCTTTTACATCATGTGCTGCTTGTTCTGTGGGAAGCTTTCTGATTAAGCATCACAGATTAGTTCTTCGGTTTTAGGACTAGAACCCTTTTTTTTTTTAGAGCATTGGAACATATTTGATAAATGTTACGCGTATTGCAAAGGTGAAAATCATTACTTTAGAAAATCAGTCTGTCATTCTGAGTTCACGAGATTGAAAAAATAAAGGTGAATTTTTCTAGGTGGTGGTGGTTGAAAACTAACGACGCCTGCAAGAACAGTGGATGTTTCTCTGCACACCCTCATGAACACCTAATGAAGCGTGGCATTGGTTAGGGGATGGTCGTCCAGCAAGGAGGATGAAAGGTGACGACAAAGAAGAGGAAGGGCGACAAATGGTGGAAAAGAAAGATGTAGAGAGGGACATATATTAAACATGATGTGGAGTAGGTCAGCTTCAGGGTGTAAAGCCCAGTGTGCATGAGCTCGACCACACAATCTCAGATTATGACTCCACATGTAAGTAGAAGTCGGTGGCATGTTGCCCTGAGAAAATGTTCACATTTACATGTGATGCACTGAGCTGTCAATACAGCACATACAGCATAATACAAAATTTCAACCAACCTCCAGTGAGATGGAAGGAGAACAGGATAATTGTGCATCGCTGTGGGGGTTTAAGATACGTGTGTTCTGTGAGGGCACTGCTGAATATTCTCACCCAGTTTCCACATGTGTACAACAAACGCCACAGGTCTAAGCAGGGAACAGCCTGGGGCCCGGAGAGCGGCTAAATATCTCAGTCCACAGCAACGACAAATCTGTGAAAACCCCCATGAAGTCTATGATCAGCTGTGTACAGGAGACTGCAATGTTTAGTTGTTAGCATAGTTCCTGTCTGACTCTAGCTTTGTCCCAGTTCAAGGGCAGCGTCCTTCAGAGGCTGCATCTCAAGACTTTTTGTGTCTTAGCGACAGGACTGTATGTCCCATTTCAAAGGCTCCTTTTAATGTGTTCTTCCATTCCTGAGCAACGAAGAATCCTTCAAACTATCCCAGTATTCATTGCACGCTGGTGGAAAACTAAAGAGCGAGCAGTGCAGGTGGTGGGACAGCCTCTCAGTATGTGCAGCCTCTCTAACCGGTCCATGGTAGGAATGGGACAAGCTGGTAAAATCCTCCACAGACCAGACAAGGTTTTGTTTGGTCATAAACTAAAGTAAAGAACCTTATGACCTGGGGGCTCTAGTTAGAAATTCACAGAATTACACAAAATTATTATGACTCAAATAGCAGTGAACATGAATGTCAACTTTAATAACAACATAGCTAATAGCTAGAAAAGGACCAAAAAGGTCAACGTCCTGATGGTGCTGCAGGGGAAACATAGGGACCACCAAAGACTTTTAAAGTTCATCCTTTGAGGACCATACATGTTTGCCCAAAGGTTCCTGGTAATCCATCCAATAGTTTAAGGGATATTTCCGTTTGGTCCTAAGTTGTGGACCAACAAACGCCTCCTCCCTAGGATCACCAGAGTGTCTCAAAAAAATTTAAGAGATAAAAAAATGAGCAGCAGCGAAGCAGGTCACAAGATAAAACTCAGGCTTGTAGATATGACAAATGTATTTAGGAAACCAAAGCATTAGAGCACAAGTTAACAACAGAAGTGTGCAGCAGCTGAGCTGGAGAAGCAAAGAGTGACAGACAGGAACCAGCAGTGATGTGACTCATCTATACTCCGAATCCAACCCTGTCGCTGAACTATGACTGGTCCTGACTGTTCATCATGAAAATGTGCAACGGGAACAAGCACAGATTTATATGCAGACTGGCACTTGTGGGTCAAACACTGTGCACGGTGCATATGGACTAAAGCACTGAAGCCATATGCATAGTTAAAGCACACACATTCAAAACCATGCATTCAAACACAAATATGTGCATATTGTTTTAGCATGATCACCATTTCAACACCCCCCACTTACTATTCTAACAGTTCTTACTATAGAACTGCTGCAGGCAGGTGCCAATGGCAAATATATTGACATGGGAACATGCGTCTGTACAAGATTTAATTATGGTAACAGGAGAATCACATATGCATATGGAAATAATCATGGTAAACAATGCAAGTGTGTCATTGTATAAGAGTTCAGTGAAAGAATGGCTGCTCTCAGGCTGCAGACAGGTTTATGGGAAATTAATTCCAGTATAAAGGCAAATTGAAGTCAGGTTTGAACTGTAATAAATGTGTTTTTATGCAGGGAAAAGAGCAGTTAATTC
The DNA here is from genome assembly GCF_022539355.2 of Hippoglossus stenolepis. NCBI lineage: Eukaryota > Metazoa > Chordata > Actinopteri > Pleuronectiformes > Pleuronectidae > Hippoglossus > Hippoglossus stenolepis. The sequence goes on from NC_061497.1 coordinate 18,530,251, forward strand.
CCAGAAGAACATTTGCATACGGGTTTAGGCTCAAAGACGACATCTGTACAGCTGGAAGTTGAGGCATATATAGGCTGTTGGAAGAATCAAAGCCTTGACTCTTGCATTATGCATCAGTCCTTGTTCTGAACAATAATAATTATTCCTTTTTTAACAGTTCCCCACGTCGTCTAATTTAAAGCTCTCGCTTCAAATACGTAGACAACGGTTTTACTCACTTGTGTCGTTTCACCATCACACAGTCAAGTCAGTGAGTCGTTCTTCAGAGGATATTTTGATGTTATCTAACAGTGAACTGGATGATCGCTGCAAAATAATATTTCAGACACAGATTCTGTCTGTTTTGGGACATGGGCTTTTGGTTTTTCAGTGAGAAAAGCTTTTCTAGTAAATGAGTAATACATGTATCCTTCAAGCTGTTTTTTTCTAGTGAGTGGCAGCATGTGGTATTAACCTATAACTAATCTACAGTTTTCTCTTCCAGTTTATGTTTTTAACCTTTATGTGGAAATGGAACCAAAGTGAAGCAGTAACTCAGCAGGCGATCGGCCGTTTGACTTTTTACAACAATTAAAGTCTGAAAGTTGATGAATTTTCTAGAAATAACTTTTGGCTGTTTGGAAGCACAAAATACAAGAGTAAGACTGCGAAATGAGGCCTGTGGATCTTTTGAGGATTTTTTTTTTTTTACCCCCTCTACACTGAGGAGCACACATGGAGTAGCCCACCACTATTCCCAAACTGGGGTAAGTGTACCTCCAGGAGCTTTGGAGCTCTCCAGAGGGGCACACGAGGAGATTCTAAATTTGGCATCAAATTATTAACGATGAACCTCATTAGCTTTGAGAGCCTCCTGCTTATCATTGCTTCCCCTTAAATGTGAGCACTTGTTACTCGAACCAGTAAAATATGTTTTTCAATATTGAATAATTGGAAAATTTCCAGTACAATTTTCTGTTTTCTCCACTTATTGCTTAATGGTCTCAAATCTCTGGACTTCGAGGTCTTTAGCTTGCAAACATGTTTTCTTTCTTTGTTTGTTTGATAAAGGAAGGAACCATGTTTTTGTCCTGTATGATATTTTCGTACAACCTCCTCGGACAAAGTACTTTGAGTGTGAATGTGTCTCTGGCCCTCACTCGGACTCTGTCACGTGACGATGGTATTTTATTAATAGATTAACAATGAGAAGACGAGAACAATCTTGTTTAAAGCTTGTTGCAACATTGCAGGAACATTAGCTTCCTCTTTGATCTCCACTGTTTCTGTGTGCGCCCAAGGCAACAGAAGGATGCGAAGCAGCAGGCGAACAGTGGATCAGTCAGACACTGTGAAGGGATGTGATGTTCCTGAATTTTAACTATCTTTCGTCCAGCCAGCGACGGCATGGAGTTGTTTTCCTATTGTTACACGACTTTCATATCCCCTCGCATGGACGCACTAAATGTTGACAACCTGAGGTTCACAGGAACAAGTCCTGGCTAATTTGAACACCCCCCAGTGTGTCCTGTCTAACCATGGATAAATACTGGACTCCTTCCTGTCCACTCAGTGACAGCTACCGTAGCTGGAAGGGTAGTTTTACATCAAAACACCAGCTAATGCCTCCACATCATCAATCCATGTCATTTAGCCAATTAATCCGTTAACGACAGGTGAGAAGAGACTTTTGTTAAACTGCAAATTCTCTATATTGATCAACTATTGTGTCACTGAAATTCCTTCAGTATCAATCAATCCGTAACCTAAACTGCTCTCAGTGCTCTTATCCTCCACTGATAAGTCAATCATCAGATGGACGTCCCACCTAAGAACATCAGTCCTGTCAATTATATTTTAAGAGTTTTATCATTAGGATTTAAAATCAAAGAAAAAGGGACACACGTGGCTTAATGGGAAACGTCAACACCACCCAACACATTTGGTAAACGAACTGATGATGTCACTTTCTAGCTTGTCCTGTCATCTTTTCAAAGTCAAAGGTAGTTTAATAGTCCAAATATTAACATAGATTTAAGAAAAGATACAGAAGTCCACATGTAAAGCCCCAAAGTAATAAGATTAAAAGTCAAATAAACTTAACAAAACATAAATGATAAAACAAACATTAAATAAATATAGACAATTCTGATGAGTGTGTGATGGTTGGATTTGTATGAATTCTTTTTAGCACATTATTTTTAGATCACAAATTGTAATCAACCTTTATCAGATTAATTATTATTAATATTATTATGATATATTTAGTGTAGTGTTTTAAGTGTTTTTTTTTTTACAGAAAATATAAGATACATAATTTATATTATTTATATAACCCAAAAAAGAAAATGTTATCTTCATTATATACTAAGTAAAAATTAACAAAAGGTAACATCCATGCAAACATCAGGAAACTATGTAAGTAGGACAGATTTGTTCATGTAAGAATAAATCCTTTTATTCTGGACTTCATTCAGTTCGTCAGACATGTTCTTCACGGCTCTGGGATCTATTCACCGTTTGTCTTTGACTTTAAAATGGCCAATGACCCTTGTCCCTGTGGATTTGTGGCTATACATTGTGGCTCATAAAGGATTAAAAGGTCTGACGTGGGACAGGAGGTTAAATCATGCAGTTAAACGTTACCAGTATAATCAAACAAACAGCCTTCAGATTAACTGGCAACCAATGAGCAGAGGCCGCTGCTGCCTCCATGAATGAGGTAATAAACTTCAGCGAAATACAAAGAAACCGAGGATATGTGTGTTTTTATGGTGAGACAGTGGAAAGAGAAAAGTCTGAATAGTTGAGTGGAGAAATAGAATGAATATAGATGCTCCCATACAGGACATGAGGGCTCGCACTGAATTTAAGTCGGTGCCCAATATAAATAAGGATGAAATAAAGAGAAAATTGTATAAAACGGAAACTTGCTGCGAGAGTTTCTCGGAGAAATCTTGTGATTTTGAGATTTTAACTACAACAACAGACGGACTTTAAACAGAATCGATGCCTGAATTATTCCCTCTGTGTGTTTGCACCTCTGATAAATGCAAAAAATGTGAAAATATTGGGAAATATAAAAAACATGATTGTACTGCTTCAGCTAACCAATTATTTGATTTGATTTGTTATTTAAGTTTGAGAATAGGAGCACGTCTTCTTCAATTTTGTACTTTTAAAAGTTTGATTAAAAAAAAACAGGTTTTTAGTTTTGACAATTTTTACCTGATTTTGTTTCATTTGACAACAACACCAGAGCAACTTTAAATACACACGGCTGTGGTTATTTATTGTGACTGTTATTCATTTATCACATGAATCTTTAAACGGTTGTTGGCGTTAATATCTCATTGTTGTTAAACTATACAAAGATAATTAATGATTTATTTATAACCCTGAAACCGAAACAGACTTTGTTAGGGAGAATAAAATGACAAACGATGAGGAATGATGGCTCAATGCTAAATATAAGGAATGAACAACAAAATGTCTAATTAAGCATCTTACTGTCACATTTTACTTGAGATGAAAAAGTCAGTGACACTGGTAAACAGCCCAAACACTAAGTTTACATTTTGCACCTTGAGTTTTATCTCTTATCACAATTTATGTCTGCGGCACATCTGACGTGTGCACATTCCCACCACACATCCTGCTCCACTAAATGCCAGTTTTGTGTAGGAGACGTCTGAACACACTGTTCATACACTTGCCCCAGATTTCTGCTAATGAAGGCAAACAAAACAGTAGATCTCCCTCCCCAGCCTCCAGCCCGTCTCTGGTGCTCTGTGTGTCATCATCGTACCATCTCCTGTATCTGGACAGTCTCCTTTTATTGTGTTGTAGCATTATTCACGGGAATGATGTTTCTTTGGTCAGAGAAGAAAGAAACACACATTATATAGTCGCTCCACATGACGAAGGGATTAGGCCTCAGCTTAAAGAAAGCCAGGGAGGAGTATTAAAACGGCTATAACATAATAAAAATCAATCGCTAAGACCTCAATACATCACATCTAATTGATTTGTGTTGGATTTTTACAACCAGCTGTACTTTTAAAAGACTTTCAGGCTATTTTATTTCTCAAAGGTACAGAATGTGCTGCCTTTGTGAGCTGCTCAGTATTTTGCACAATTATTAAATAAAACGTAGTCTGGGGTTAGAATATCAAAGGTGCCGTTTCCTTTTGATTTTCTTTGTGCGAAATCTGCCTCTGCGTGATGGAAATTGATCAAATACACCATCCATTAATCTTACTCTCACTTGTGTGAGGAAAAAAAAGCTTTTTTTAAAGAAGTGTCTCTCCCCGCCCGCTGCCTCTCCGGGCTCCCAGGATTGGTGCTCAGTGGGCAGCCAGTGCAAACACGCGCATACACACTGACTGCACACGCCTGGAAACACACGCACACACCCTGCTGCACACTCACATAAACACAGAGTGGGTAATCTGTCTGATTGAAAGAGCTTTCAGACGGGTAATTAAATTTCCCAATGATCCGCCGCGGTGGCTACACACGAATCCAGCTTTCAGAGGTGAGCAGACGACCGAGACCCACAGCAAAAACACACAGAGAGAGAGAGAGAGAGAGAGAGAGAGAGAGAGAGAGAGAGAGAGAGAGATTATATTTCATGTTGACAAGGACAAGATAAACACTGGGGCCTTTAACGACCATTAGCTCAACCCCAACCTTCATCTTTAGCACTTCTGCCACCTCAAAGTAATCCAAAAACAAGCACATACACACACACAGACACACACACTCACATACACACAAACTGGTTGTTATAGGTCACCTTTGGGATAGAGGGACATTTATTTTGTGGAGACCTAACCCTAACCATCCTAACAAGCTGGTTTTTAGTCTGGAATTTACCCCAAAAACACACACACACACACACACTTTCATTGACTTACATTTATGTCCTAGAGACTCTAACCTTAAATATATCCCGACCCTTACAACACCCGGAACTGAAAACATGTCTTCACTGTAAAATTGTACATGATGAGAACATTATGGAGACTTGTCTTCATCATATGGAAGAGTCTTGCCACTGACGCCAAAGAAACCAAACCATGAATTAAACAGAACAGATGTGTGAAAAGCTCAACATTTTGGAAAATGGTAGTAATTGTAGATGACAACTTAGGTTTGACAACTACTCGTTTTCTCTAAAATAGTGAGGTAATATTTTAATATCAATATTAATCTGATTTATAAATAGGCTGTAGGCTGGATGTAGTGGATGTTTAGCTCATCTTAGCATAAACACCACCTCTGTGCAGTGATGTGAGTTTACCATTGTGTGTTGTACCATTGTGCAGAGACTGAAAACAAAACTCTGCACCAACTGCATCTGGCAACCAGCACCATATCCGGATCAATAAACTGTCCCCAGGAAATAGATCCAATAGATCTTTATAGAATCATATTTCGGTTTTAAAAGAAACCAAATCAAAGTCATCTACTGTCCAAAATGTTCAGCTACTCTATTAAACTGATCTAAAATTCGTGGCCACTGTTTTGCTGTGTCTTGTGCTGCAGAAAGACACAGTTCACAGTGGATTATGTTTCATAATGCTTTAAAATAACGAGCTAAAGTTAAACTCCCATTCCATCTTCCAATAATGAGTTGGTTCATTTGGCTGGCACTGGTTCTTCTCCCAGCAGGTGGCTGCTTTCACTTACAGGAGTCATCCTCCCAGGTAAGGCCAAAAGACCAGCCTTGTTAGGACTTGTTAGCAGAAGCCAAATCACACGTTAACAGCCATCGGTCGCGCTAAATGTAGCGTAACGGCGGCAATGAGAAGAACAGAGGTTATGAAAGCACCAGTGTGATTTGATCACCAAATGGCAACCAGCCCCTTGGCCAAGCAGCCGAAATTAATTGAGGTCTCCCAAGTGAGACAAAAGTCGAGCTAATCGAGCTGCTCGGCTTCAGTCTGTTAAACTCGAAAGTCAATAACAGCAGGTTGCATGGACACACATCTGGACCGGTTGTCAAATGAGGGAATTTGCTGAGCCGAAGTAACTCGTGTGGTGTTGCTGTGTGGATTCAAGTGAGAGAGTTTATTCATTCTTGCAGGAAACTTCACTTTTGAATGTCTCCTGTGCACACGAAGGTTAGTCGAGAGTCAGAAATGAACAGGATCCCCAGAGCTGTTGCTCAAGAACACTTCAGTGTATGTGTGTGTGTTTGTGTGTGTGAGTGCATGGGAAGGTTTGCAAAGGGTAGGTGCATTTTGAAAGAACTACACACACACACACACACACTAACACAAGCAACGCTCCCATCACTTCCTTTTTCTTTCTTATTTTTCTAACACAGCAGCTCCTCAAATCTGCTGATGACAACACCTCACGTCTCCAGCTTCACCGCCCATCTGGACAATATGTGCACAAGAGTACAACTCCGTGTTTGCATTTGACTGAGCGTGTGGGAAGATGAGAGGTTGAGAGCGGAAAAACATAGAATGAAATGAAAGAAAGCACGGAGAGAACAAGAGAAAGGAGGCTCGGAGCGGCGGAGAGCGGGATGCGTCTCCTTCTCTCTTGTTCCGTCGTTTTTTTCACTCTTTCCACTGTAATTAGACGGGTGTGTGTGAGCAGCATAGCAAGCAGAATGATAGAGGAGCCACAGGGAGGGGGGTCGATAAAGCCAAATGCTAGAACAGCGCAGGGTGATGATATGAGATCAGATGGAAAAAGAAAGGTGGCAGGACAGCAAACAGACAGCGTTGAGTGGCTCAGATGAGATAAAAACCAAAACGTGATATGATACGATTCTGCAGATGTGACGAAAAACACCCTTGTCCCGTTTTAATTGCGGCTGCACAAATGGACCAATCAGGAGAGAATGCACATTACAGAGACGCAGCCACTACTCCATCTGATATCTGATTTCAGCTGTGAAACTGGGACACGAGACAAAGACGGGGGACAATGTGAAGACGGCTGCGGTGGAGAGGGCTGGGACTCGGAGCGTTTCACAAGCTTGTTAAAATACTTCTTATTATCAGCTGGCTTTGCAACATAATGAGTGTACCTGAGAGCTGGGGGGGAACCAGAGAGACGGATGAGAGAGAGGAGAGGAGAGGAAGATAAAAGAGGGGATGTGACAAAGAGGGGTTAATGAGGACACACTGACACGCAAACAACATGTGATGGACAGATCCACATTAGAGGCAGAGTGGAAAACAGACCTGGGACTATAATTACAGCAAAATAACTGAATGAAGGGTTCAACTAATGATCGATAAGTCTATTGATTATTATTTTGATTGATAAATGAACAATTTTGTCTTAAAATTGTAAGAAAATGTATTTGACACGATGACTTCTAACGTCATAGAGAACCTCGGTTGTCTTATTTGTCCACTTATTTGCAAACTGCCTTTTTAAAGATGTGTTAAATCTTTAAACAATCCCAGGTGGGGTGTTTACTGTTATATTTTATTATCTAGAATTGATCGCGAACATGTTTTGAGTTTATGTCACGACAGACATTATTTCAGGCAGCTGACGAAAAAGCCATTTCAAAATGCTCATTGGGTTTGTGACAAGGGAACTGCAAATTTAATAATGCCAATTTATTCCTGGATTTTACGACTCATTTATGCATAACTACGGTTTTCTCAGTTTAGCACGTTTGCATTATGTTTGCTAATCAGCAGAGAAAACAAAGTGCTGCAAACAGTTGAGGGTGGAAACATCAGTTTGGGTCTTACACCGAAAAAACTACTGCACAAAATCAAATGTTGACCTTGTGGTTGCAACAGAGGTAAAGTCAGCTGATCAGCCATGTTACTATGGATCCCCAGACCCCCCTCACCCCCCTCACATTATTTATCTTTAAAATTCTGCTGCTCCATTTTAACACATAACCAGGCAATCATTAGGAAAATGACCAAATTGTGTGTCCCAGATGTCTTGTCAATCCAGAGACATGTCCCTCTGCACCACAAGTGTTATCCTCATGTTGGTACTAAAGCAGCAACACGTATCAATAACAGCTGTTTAAACATCCCTCACAGGCCTCACTGAATTATTTAACCCTGGAGCTAAGTTATTGAACACAGTAGCAATAGCTCCTCAATTGCAATGAATGGAACTGCTTCTCTTTGGCAGAAATGGAAAGTTGGGTAATGTTTTTTTTTTGTGTCTGTTGTTTCTAGGGTTGCAAAGGGGCGGAAAATTTCCGGTAAATTTCCGGAAACTTTCCGGAAAATTTCCATGGGAAGTTAAGCTCGGGAATTTTGGAAATTGAGACACTTTTTTTTGCAAATGTTAGCTTATAACAGGTAACTTAAATGTAGTTGAAAACAAGACTAGGCAAGCCTAGCTCAGCTGGAACCTGGATGCAGCTAGTTGGGAACATTGTCTGCCAGAAACGTAAACCTATGACTTTCTGTTGTTTTTGAACGTCTTTGTCATTACCTAGCATATTGACTACTTGTTACACTGAAGCCATGTTCATTTTAATACCAAGTTTATTTGTATACAGTAGGATAACTTTTTACAGCAGTGAGAGTAGGATGTATGTATGTCCACACAAAAGTACACCATCACCTCGATTACTCGCGGCTGTTGGGGTCCATCAAAAAAGCGCGAGTTGGGCTACTTATCAAAAATAAAAGTAATTACCGCAAATTAAAGGCTGAGCAATAAAAACGTCATTCAAAACTCTATTTTAAAGATGTATGGAATGCAGCACACGCTGTGTTTCTTTGAAAAGGATGTAGCTAGCTATTGTAAACCAAATTGACAGAATTAATGGATTGTTTTATTTTTCTCTCAACCCGACATGATCAAATGCGTCAAATGAAAGTCCGAAGTCCTCTTGTCCGAGAAAGCACGCAGTATCCATTATTGATTGACAACGCAAACAGGTGACTGTATTTATAGTCCACAGGAACAAAATTGTCTTGCTGGCAAGTGGCTAACGTTAGCAATTCTAGATCTTGCAGCATGATCTTGGTTAAAACAACCAAGATCATGGTTGATCATGGTCGATGACGTCATCAGCATCGCTTTCTCTTCCGCTGAGCCACAGGAGACATTTAACACCTGTGAACTACTTCCCATTAAGTCTGTATATGACAAGGTAAATACAGTTAGTATAAATTACCCCAAAGTTTCCAGTTTATTCCCATTAATTCCCGTATATTCCCGTTAATTCCCATGGAAAGTTTCCAACTTTGAATATTCCCGGAATTTTGCAACCCTAGTTGTTTCACTGCCGGGTAGAAAAACTAGACATTTCCCAGAGTGTGTGTTTGATTTCAATATCAAACAAACTGACACTTTGGAACAATTTTACTTTGTCCGATTCTAAAAGCTACAAAGTGGCAGAAGGACACGGAGCTGCTTGTTTGACACCTGCACTCCGCTGAAGAGCGTCAACTTCATCCAAGTGCAATCGTCCTTGAAACTCGTACAGTTTTTGCTGTATGTTTCAACTTGTAATGATGTTGAAATTGGCCTTTTTTCAAAACTACAAGTAAATCTAGACACATTGATTTGTCTTTCATTTAAATAATTTTAATGATTTAAGATATTTAATTTTTTTTATTCTATTTTGATTCTATTTTATTCTATATTCAATTTTTATTTTGTATTTATGAAAAATGAATTGAAATCAAATGATCTTGCGAGATAAGGGGATCACCACACTTAGTAGAATTAATTGTCTGGGGACCATCACCGACTTTTCTTCCTGTTAAAATGGGTCAGTCTGCACCAAATTCCCAGAGCAACACATCTTCAAACCAACAGAGCAGAAACTCAGATATATAATTTATGTATCTATAAATAAGACAAAAGCAGCAAACCCTCACATAAACAAGCTGAAATCAGCTAATAAATCAATGAATCTATTAATCAGTTATCACAATTTTAATAGATTAACTTGCTAACTGAATAATCAACTCATCATATTCGGCACTAACCGAAAGATTTGACCAGATACTTGCGACAAATCAACAACTAACCGATGTGAACACAAGTCATTTGAAACGTCCACCTCGATGTGACCACAGATTACGAAGTGCACGGTGAACACAGGCGTGAGGTGACTGTTGTGTCATCTCTCTGCTTTATTGGGGAGCCCGGTTTGTGCTCAACGAGGCGTGCACACTAACCAGTGAAAACACACATCCACGGGATGGAAATAGACTTAAAAAGGTCAGCACTTACAGCAGCATTGACAGTAGTAAATGCAGTGTCCTTGTGGAGCACGACAGCGACAGAGGGGCGAGGAGAAAAGACCGCAGTACCTTGCTGGGAGCGCAGCGGTCGGGAAGTGCTAGTTTAGCAAGTCCTGCATGTTGACTGCAGCGTTGGGGGGATGTTTATTGAATAGTTTCATTCAGCACAAAAGAGAAATTTTACAAATTATGTAGGGAGCATTATTTACTTCATTTTTTTGACAGTTTGTTGTTTAGGGGGATCAGGCTGAGTGTTGACATGAGACAAATGTCAGACATGAAACCAGGATGCCAGTGGAACATGCCCCGAGATGAAACACAGATTCTATTTTCTCTGTAACCTACTCCACATCTCCTCAATGCACATGTAGGACAACCGCTTAACATTTTATTAAAACACTTGGAGATCGAGTGTCGACCTAAAAGTCATGTCTCCCTTTTTTTATAGTGATGCAGGTACAGTAGTTGAAAGATTTATCGCACCAAAAGCAATAACTGTGAACTGGGTCCAGCTTCACATTGCAGAGCCAGTCTGAGCCATTTCTTGGATTTCTTATTTTGCAGCATCAACCAGTTCAAGTTAAGAATTTCTGTGAATGTCTCTGGTACACACACACACACACACACACACACACACACACACACACACACACACACACACACACACACACACACTTAAATCTAGGGTTGGTAAGCAGGAGGAATCTAGCAAGAGCAGGCTGCACTGGAAATATGCAACTGATGCATCCCACACATTCCCATTAGCCCTGGTCGGGTTTCTTACAATCAGTTGTTGTTGATGACTATCGGGGCATGAAGAGAATTAAAATTAACAGTATTAATATTATTAAATTAACAAATAGGATAAAAATCATTTCAGAAACAACTCACCAACCGACCTTTGAAGATCCCTGTGGTTGTGTTGTAAGATTTATAAAGAAATATCCACTTATTGTTTTGATGTGATGTGTTTCCAAATGAAAAACTACCTTTGTTAATTCTTGGATTCAAGTCTGCTCCTACTTCATTCATTTCAAACATTTAGCTGCAGGTCACAACTTTCACTTATGCATGTTGCTTAAGATTGTGTTGATGTCACAAAATCCTGCTTGTATGTGCACGTGTCAAACTCCTGTTCAAGTTGAAAGAAACCGAGTATGAACGTGAAGCAGCCGTCTAGTGTTGAACGCAGGTGAAATAACAATCGGCAAAATAACAAACAAAGCAATAAGTTGCCGCGTGAACCGTTTACAGATACATGTTGAGTAAGTACGTGGGTGTTTGAAAGAAAGAAGCATCGAAGCAAACAGCAGACGGCTGCAGTCGTACAGAACACGTCACACAGACCCGGATGTCGGCTCCGTGAACCAGGGCTGTTTGGAAAGTGAATGTCTGCCTGGACAGACAAGAGCCAGTTACCAAACACACATGATTCATGAGGAACAGTCTGCTGTCATGTTGATGAGTAATTATGGCTCCCGCTCTCATAACTACAATGTGCATAATGGATGCTGGATTATTTTGGGTGCACGCTGTTCGTGCTGTGCCACAAGACAATGTAGAATACACTTGTACTGAAATACTGACAGAGGTTTCAAGTGTTCATTTAGAGGGGTGGGCTCCCGTTCTGTATGTGGCACAGTGGTCTCTGTCTCTGGGGGAAATGTCTTGAGTCACACGTTACTGCACCTGATTCAATGAAAGGACTTATTGAGACTGAAGTTGTTGATGAATTAGAGGAGATTAGTGCAGGAGCACTGATGCATGCAAATACTAAAGACGTGTTTTTATTATATCACAAGACGCGACTGTGGCTGGAAACCTCTACTTTTACAACATCATGCAGCATGTGTGATTTCCAAAGCCCATCAGCGTGTACAGACTCCGGCTTTCTCCACTGTTCAGCCGTCCAGCTCTGCAGGAGACGCTGTAAACAAAATGGAACAGTGCTTTGTGCGCTCTGTCACAGAGGGTTTGTATTCAGAGAGGATTTTGTTTTGCCATGCTGGGAAGCAGATCAACATTCTGGGGTTAAGTAGAATCCAGAAGACATTCCCCCAACTGCTTGGCGCGCTGAATCATGAACACGAGATCACCAGAGCTTGTGTGCGAGACATCAAATAACGTCTCACTGTATGTGGCGATGGGGGAGAAGCGCTCTATCTTCATCGCTTGAGGTTCTGCTCGTTTTTTGGTCGATTTTACGATATTTATGTTGATGTTTAGTCAAGCTGGTCCGACTGCAGAGTTGGTCGAACGCCTCCTTTTGAGTCTCCTCCAACTGTTCCAGTTCCCAGGCTACCACTGGGCCATCCATCTGAACTTTTTAGAAATATTTGAGCTGCACTGCAACAAAGGGAAGAGCTGAGGTGCTGCCTCAAAGAGAGGTGCACTTGGGGGGCCTGATGTCACGCCACTTGTGTGCATAAGCAGCCGTGTCCTTTTTTCCAGAGTACTGCAGCATGTTAAAGAGAAGCCTGGATGACGGCACTTTGACATCTTCCCCTGTTGCAAATTTGATTTTTTTTTTTCTCCAGCTGTGGATGTGTTGCTGCATTCTTCTCTCCTGCTAAATATTTCAGCCAATCCGTACACACACGACTTTGAAGGGAGATTTGAAAGGAAATGGTGATGTGCAAAAAACATTGAGTGGCGTATCGGGGAAAACCTGCCGAGTGGCTCTCAGGACTCTGTGTGTCGCTGGTTGTTTGAGCGGTTTGAAAGTGTTCCTCTTACACTGAGTCCTAATGCAACCCCGCTGTGCAGTGGCGTGACCAGACAGAATTTCAATATAGCAGTGACACCCTTTGGTAGAGTGACCTAATAATGCATTTATTTCCTCAAAGTTGTAATCTGTAACATTTCAGTGCGTGGTTAAATGCTACAGCAAATGCAAATGATGCTTTCCTGTACGGCCAAATCCATTCACCTTGTTTTAATGAGGTACCACCTGGTGCCGCACACACGGTGTAAATACTTTTCATCTGGTTAAGAAGCTGCAGCTTGTCGACTGCAGCTCACTGTGGCTTCTCCATCTTATTCTGTTACACTCTGCAATATTTAAAAACTGACCCACTGTCCAGAAAATAAAAAATATAATTCTAAAAAATGTCTGTGTTTTCTAGATGCATTTGTGATAACTGATCGCAGTTACCGCTAACAGCTGCAGCAGAAGGACATTTTCCATTAAATGGTGCATTGGCTGTAACTTATTGTAAAACAGCTCTGCCACAGAGTAAATAGAGAAAACATTAAACTGTGAGACTGATATCGATGAGATGAAATTACACACAGTGACACTGCAGGCTGCACCGCTACTAATGACATCTGCCATGAAGACACTGCTATGTATAGTAACTGCTGAATTTAATTGAATAGAATAATAATTGCACAAACTATTGTTTTGAGTTCATGAGAACATCAAGTATAACAACAGCAAAACAACATGAAATACTTTGTTGGACATTTGGTCTGTGCAGGATTTGTTGATTTCTATGCTCCAGTTGTTTGAATGTGTTGTGTTTTGGCTCCAGATTCAGGTAAATGCAGATAAATGGCAGCGTTGCCTTTAGTACATTTGAACAATGTGTCTTCCAGCTTCTAATCTCGCTGTTAATAAAACTGCTTCGCACTGTGGACCACAGCTGTCGGGTCGGATTAGCTCCGACGTGTTTGGGTCTTTTTTTTTTGTGCATTTTTAAAATGTATTTTTTAATTTCCTGGTTCAGATCGGAACTGAGAATTAAAGATATATTCTAACAGTCCAGGCACGGCACAACCTTCCTTTCTTTAACACTCTCCACAGTGAAAACCTTCTTTCCAGACGGTGTCACTTTGTTTAAACCTTCTTCAAAAGATGTGACATTGCTTTCTGACAACTTTGTGTACCTGAGCGGCGATTCTCTGAAGTGAGATGACAGGTCAGAACATGAAAGGGAAGCACAACGTGAATATAACTTCCGTGTCGGGAAACATTTGCTCATGAATGTTCGGGGAGTCTGAGCATGAGGTGAATAAAAGAAGTCTGATGTAACGGCGTCGATGAGCGGGAGCATCTCCGCTTCACGCACCGCTGAGGATAGGATTCTTAAACCTGACCTGCTGGACGCCACACGCACCGGGAGGTCGAGTGCATGTGCTGCAAACAGTTTCAGAGTTTTCTTTCTTTTTGACGACACTCGCAACACTGAATGTTGAGCTTGAGCTCCGGCCGCCTGCTTGGCTTTGCCCACTTTGGGGGTTATATTTTTTGTTAGATTAAAATATCTTTGTGTGATATAAAGGCCTGCTCGTGCAGAACGAGTGCTGAGAGATACATCATTATTATCGACATCTGAGAATTTCCTCCAGTGTTTGAAACGTGCTTTTTCATCCCTGAGCTCGACACTGAAAATCTTTATTCACTCATTATAATGCAGAATATTGTTACTACAAACTTAGAGCAGAAGCAGTAACAGTATTTTAATGGACAACAGACTCTTATCCACACCGCAGAATGAACTTGTGATTCATCTCTTACATGTGATATCATTTGAGGACTTTAGCCTGAACGTCTGCTTTATCCCTCCACTGATTTAGATGCTTAATGGCACATAGTACTTTGGATGCATTTCTTGCACAACCTGGTCTATTTGCACGTCTGCACAGTGGCACACGAGTGCTTGGTTTCAATGTTCCATTCTTAGCACACAGGCACTTTTGTAGTTGGCATGAATTTCCATTTCCTGTGCCGGCACTGTTATTTTTTTTTTCTAGTGCATTGTTGTTACAGTCAGTGTTGTTAGGTTTTTTTTTGGAGGTGAAGTGTGGCTGCAAATCAGGAAAACTTAACCGAAATGGCGTGACACCTAAACTTTTAAAGAACCAGTGCATGAAGATTAAGTATTTATCAGCTCTAAATATTTTAGTGTTTTCCGGCAGAAGTGTGAAAAAGTTTAGCCAGAGACGTAACACCTCCCTCTCTTCAGCTGCTGCCAAACACAGCTGCAGCCATATTGTTTGTGGAACTGTTTTTTCTTTCCTAACAGACAATGGTTTTCTTGTTTACTACGGCAAACCCTCCGGTTCTTGTTCATTAGACCTTTTCCTCCCCGTGCATGTTGAAAACAGCAGTTGTTACTGTTGCTGAATAAGATCAATGTGTGTGATATATTTGACTGTGTGTGGATTAGCTGAATGTGTAAATGTCTGCTGAGGTGAATGTAAAGAGAGTTTGTTTTATAGCTGTGATTTTTTCAACAGCTCTTTGAAATGTGGGTCTTTATTTACCACGGAGTCAGACTGCTTGAGGCTACGTGTGACAGCAAAGGTTTGAGATGTTGGACTTGGCCTTTTCTTTATTTGATGATTTCGTTGCGGTTTCTTCTGAGCCGCGCTGTCGAGAAGAGGCTCAGGTGGTTGAGGTCACGCCTGTATCGGATGTCCTCGCACGTCCACTGGAACCAGTCTGGTGTGGTCAGTGGCTGAGATGTCACAGATTTGAGAGCAGGAGAGCTGACAGTGCCGCAGAGGATGCTCGGGCTGCAGGACGCGTGTCACTGGCCTGCAGGGTGCGATTTGGTGGAAAATACACCGACGCCATCCTGGTCGAGTCACGGCGGGTGAGAAGCTGTGCGGCGGACGTGCACTGCATTGAGGACGGTCGCCGTTTCCATCAAGCGCACTGATGAGGTGAATCCAGGCGAGCGGGCATTATCTTTTATGGAGTTCCCTCATTAAATATCAATCACGACGTTAAACAGAACATCCAAATACTCCAATAAACACAAGCAGATGGCTTACAGTAAAAAAAAGCTTATGATAATTAAAATTTTACTGCCGCTCAAAATCAGGAAGACGTCCCTGATGCTGTCTACTTTGATTGCGCTAGTTGCTCAGCGGGAAAAAAAACATACATTTATTGTACGAAGCATTTGTAATTGAAATTTGTGACACTAAAATTAACTTGACTGTCACCTCCCAGTTTTCAGCAGTGAAAAAAAAGACCGTGTTTCTACAGACTCTCAGTGATATATTTTGATCTGTGAATATTTGTCTCCTGTCATGTCACTACATGCAGATTCTATGTCAGTGTGGACTTCACACGTTTCCTCGTGTCTCTGCAGGCTACTTACAAATGACTGTGCTGCGGTGCTGTAATGTGCTGCCACAGCTGTCTCACCATTTCCAGTTTGGACAGGTTTTTATTGACGCTACCTAGGGTCCGTCAGTGTTGACGTGCTGGTGTGTGCGCGTGCCTGTGATTGTGGTTGTGCGGGCGTGCACGTATCCGACTATAATCGGCGGAGGTACAAGGCAAAATAATTTTTGGATCGGGAGCCATTTATTACAGACAAGTGTCAAATTTGCATACGGTGATTGCGATAGAATCTCCTGTAAAACCGCTGTGATAATTGGCACCTTTTCATACGGGACACAATTGGGCCAAAAGAGATGGTGTGGGTGTGTGTGTGTGTGTGCGTGTGTGTACTCATGGGAGAATATGGGTAAATGTGCTTGTTTGTGCATCGCCTGTTTTTGGATAAATACCCTTCTCCAGTGGCCGTGTGAAAGGAGATGTGGATTGGGACAATAAAGGAGGATTAGATTGTGTCTGAGGGCATCTCTCTGTGTGTGTGTGTGTGTGTGTGTGTGTGTGTGTGTGTGTGTGTGTGTGTGTGTGTGTGTGTGTGTGTGTGTGTGTGTGTTGTCTGTGTGTGTGTGTTGTCTGTGTGTGTGTGTGTGTTGTCTGTGTTGTCTGAGGCATACGGGAAAGCGATTTAATGTGAACCTTCAGGCAACGGAGACTAAAAGATGATGAGAAAGCATCTCACACCAATATCACCGTATTGGAGAAGTGCTGTTTTTCATTAGGGCAGGGGAACTATCATGTGAAATACCCCCCCCCCAATCATTCTGATCCATTACAGAAAAGCACCCCTGCTTTAAACACTGGGACATTTGTGTTGTATAAACTGAGAGAGATTATTGTGAGATTATGTTCCTGGGGTGTTTATCCTTGCAAATGGGATCAGCTTGTGATGAATGTGACAGCTGAACAATATTTTCTGAGGGTTTGAATGTTATGCCTCTTCCTGCTAGTGTCTTTATAGGATTACAGGCACGATGCGACATCACACGGGGCAACTTGTTTTTTCCCGGCTGGAATCGCCTGAAGACGCGGCACAAATCACTTTTGCATGTAAATGTAAGTGTTCGCTTTAACCTCCCCAAATGTGCAGGGTGTTTACTGTCAGGTCAAATCAGGTAAACCGTCAGTCACCGAAATGGATTTTAAACGTTTTGCTCAGAAGGTAAATCTCCTCATTTTGGCATCTCAGAAAGTCCTGGCAAACTATGACTAGTTTCCGTAAATGCTGTTTGACCCGGTGTAACAGGCCATAGTATACCCCCAGTCCGGACTATACCTGGGGTTAAAGGGGCCTTGGCTAGATTATACCCTATATTGGCTATTATACTCGGTATATTAGCCTAGGCCAATTCATACCCCTCAGGCCAGATTATACCCCCATGATATCAGTAGTGTTGAGTGATATACACAAGAATTACTTAATTTTTCAACATTTTATTGGGGGTTCAGCTTTGTCAGGTAAGTTAAGTGAGAAAGCTAACTGACTTAAATCTTAAAACTCTAAAACATAGACTTTTATAACTTCAACCAGAAAAACTGAAAAAATATTAGACTTCCACAAAGATCAAAGATTACTACGTCCTGAAACTTCAACTTCTAAGACTAGCAAGTCCTCGCTACAATATAAATGTTCAAAGTTAAACACTGATAACAACATCAAAACAGTTTATCTCCTGGGGTATACTCTGGCCTGGGCCAAAGTATACCCAGGTTTAATCTGGGCGGGGGTTAATTTGGCCTGTTACACCTGGTCTGTGTTTGTCTGTTGTCTGCCCCCAACATGTCTGTCACATCTCAGACGTTTCCTCATCTTCTATCTACGAGGCCTCTAACGTCAGGTGGTGAGGCTGAAATAGAAGAGTATGAAATATGAAACGCGGTTACATAAGGTGGATTCAGTCGGCTGCAGATAGATGAGCTGAGTTAAACATCTGTGTACGAGGAAACACGCTCACACACACACACACACACACACACACACACACACACACACACACACACACACGTACGTGCAGCCTACACTACAGCATACACCAACCCTGCTGGCAGCGATTCAAGTCCTGCAGCTATCTTCTGGCACAGCAACAACCACCCATTCTTTCTAAAATGTTGGAAATAAACCTCAATGTGAAATAAGCAGTATTGTTCAAATTATTCATCTATTTCACTCTGCACTTTCTTGCGTTGCTATTTTTGACTCATCGATCGAAGCTCAATAAGATTTACAATGTGGGAAAAAAAACTGAAATCTCTCATTTTCAGAAGTATGCAGACCCTTAATTCAGCCGTTGCCCCTCTGGCAGCAGTTACGGCTCCGAGTCGTCTCGGTAAACTTTCTGTCTCCTCGGTCCTTATTATAGAACATAAGCCCCGCAGACTCTGGGCTCTTTTTAAACGATCTAAGCTCATGCTCTAAAGTGCACGCAGCGAGTGTATTTAGGTTGTGTCCAAATCCACTTTTGCCGGTTTAGCGGTGGAAAAAAAGTGTCAGGAACATGGTTAAAAAAAGGTTTGTACTTAATTAATCATGAGTTCCTCTTTAAAAGCCAGGTACTCTGGCACCTTGGCGGACGGATGTCATAGTGGTGGATTTGTCTGGTAGAGCGAGAGGACGCCAGCAGAGGAAACGGATCTGTTCAAATACTGATGTGTCCAGATTGGTGAAATAATGAATCACCTTACACATGTTTCTATCTTGATAATATGTTAAAATAACAGTGAAGTGTTGCATCATTAACTCAGGTGGGTGCAAGTGCATTTGTTAAACAACTACAGTGCGGTACTGTTTTGTTGTGAGCTTGTCCCGTGTTAATGCTCCTGAGTCTTATACAGGATTGTTCCTTGTCGTTAGTGAATCCTCATACTGTCACGTTTTATTGTTTGTGTGCTGAACTTTTTATAAACAGTCTGTAATGCAGATTGAAGTTAATAACGTTTCTGTTCATCCTACCTGGTTTATCTGCAATGAAGATTTTATAGTCAATACAAATCAATTTGATTTTAGAACTGTTTCCATGTCTGTTGTAAAGCATTGCAAAAACTGTATAGACTAATTGGGAAAGAGGAAATGATTCTAATGTCTGTGTCAGTCACATGTGATCTGGTGGACCAACAGCACATGCAAGTGTGAAGCCGATAAGATGAATGTTTTGAGGAATATTCTTTCCACATCCAGACTAATATCTGTGGAATTAGTATAGTTGTGGGAACTGGAAGGGAAAAACTGGTCTGAAACTAGCAAAGACTCAGTGCCAGTTCTCTACTGTTATATAATGTCTTCCCTGTTATCAGCAGCATGTCCTCCTTGACACTCTGTATGTGGTCAGAGTTTGATTTCATTCTTCTGTCCCAGTAAGAAACTTGGGTGTTTTCTTGAATTAATTCGATTCCTTCACGCTGCTCACAGAAATTCGGCTTCTCTCTCTCAGACTGGACCGTGACCCAAATTTACCTTCTGTTTCCTGGATCTAAATATAACCTGAAGACTGGTGGAGCTCGGCCGGACTCGACACGGGAGAAAGTGCTGACTGAGACACTGATAATGGAACCGTGTCCTTACAAAGTAAGAGAAGACACTTACCAGGTGTTTAATTCTGCTGCAGTTTAAAGAATCCAGCTGCTTGGGCATATGAATTAGTGAAGACAACACTCCCCTGGGACCCCTACTCTTTTAACTCTGTATTTAGAAGTGGGAAAACACATTTTCGCTGCAAGTACGTCTTTCATTTTAACTCCAACGTTTTAAATGCAGGACTTTCTGTTGAATTTCTATATTGAAGTGTTACTAATTAACATTCGTGTTAAGAATTTGAGACCTTTTGTTTTATCATTTTGAGCAGCTGTTAGAAAAAGGAAGTGTGCAGGTTGACTGACATGAGGAGGTAGAAGAAAATCAAATGTTAAAACAAAAAAGAAAATCCGCACATTAAAAATATACTGCTGAGCTACAGTATGTTTGTGTGAATATTAAATGCTAAGAACACGTACACTACTACACAGTGTGTGTCTCTGCAGCCGCTCAGACGCAAACATATGGTCTCAACAGAAGCCTCCAGACAAACCAACGCTCCACACTGGTTATGTTTCCCCCCATGTTAAACACATGGTCTCACACACAGACTCTCTACATTCATACGCACTCACAGCTTAAATAATGGGAACACTTCTTGGTCCCATTGCACCATGGCTGTCAGGGATGCTGTGCGAAAACATCAAAGCCTCCGCAGCCCCATTTTTCTTTTTACACCTCATCAATTCTGCTCTAAATTTCTCTTTTCTCTCTTTCCTCTCGCTGTGGTTTTTAATTCGCCGTCTGCTTAGCCTCTGTGACAAAGATTACTAGACCTGAATTTTTATTCTTACCGCTCTCACAGTACGAGTATGGGGACGTGCACGGTGGGCGATGGAAAACAGGATACAATCGGAATATGATTATTATCAATATTAACTCTTCAATAATCAATGTATGTCAAAACTGTCTTGAATCTTAACATTTCTAAATGGATTTTCTCTAATTTTGCTCATTCATTTGGGACCAACAGCAAAACCAAAGAGTTCAGTTACCTTGGAGACAAAAATACTAATGGGCATATAATTATATGTTGAGGTGCACATGTCCAACTGCTCCATGGTTTAGTGGACTCACTGCAACGTTTTACCATTGTCCATCACGAACATGCTAATGGGAATGAGCTGATCCCACTTCCTCACAGTGAACAGGTCGGTGACAGACCTCTTCTCGATACAAGTCTCATCATGATATACGTGGAAAGAATCGTTTTACTTTTGTGTATCTGAAGACCTGTTACATTGTGTGACTGTGTGTTTTGCTGCAGTGCATGCTGGGATGTGTGTGTGTGCGTGTGAAAATGTGACCCCTCGTAATCCAACAACATCACAGCCAAAGCTTACCTTCAATATTAAAACAACAAATTCATTTTGACTTTAATATGTTTTTGTTTTGTTCTGCATCTAATTTCCTTTTAAGAAATAAAGGTATAACAGTTCTTCAGCGGCTCCATTAAAGATCCTGTGTGTGTGATAGGACTGTATTACACTTATTATTCAGCTCGTACTCTTCAACAAGACATTGTTTTTTATTCTTATGCCAAAGAAGGGAGGTCTCCACCAGTCAGTCACTTCCTCTATCTGTCCAATAAGGCTCCACAACATGACATTTTCAGCCTGTTGCTGATATTAATGATCCCCAGAAGAGCAACACTGATCTAATTGGCCTCTCACTCTGTTTCCTCTTGTAAAGCATTTGTTTGGCAGATTTCTTGGTATTTACCAAACTTGTTCACGCTCCTTGTGGGTTGAAATCACAGAGAAAAATCTGTTTACATATCCGAGCTTTATTCCATAACTAGAACCGAACCCCAGGACTTACGTCACATTTTTTCGGGGACATATCTGGTCCCAAGAGGATGAACCCTCGCCTCTCGTTTTCATACCAAAGATATAAACTAAATGTCACTAAAGAAATCTGTTATTGTAATTGGCAGGACCTTCGTGGTCTCATAGGAATGAAACCTTTTTAGTTCATGACACGTTGGCTTCTCATCAAGCATCATTCTCAGTCAAAAATGAGTCAGACCTCCTGAAATAATAAGCATGTTCATTCAAACACTTGAGATCAATTGCCTTTAAGCTATTTTATCCGTGCCTTTCACATGAAGTCCTTACATGGTCTTGTTAAATACATGTATTATCGGAAGCATATTATACATGAAACAATTTCCCCTGGATCCCAACTGCTTTTCTCTGCTGCTTCTACTCAAAAGGTTTTGTTCACCCATGGCGACACGAATGGCTCCGCACATACGAGTGAGCCCATTAACTTTGTTTTTTCTTGCCTTTCTTTGATGCCCTCCTCTCACAGCCTTTGCAGAAACTAGCCTTCAATCTGACTTCAATCCCCGCTGCACTTCAAGCTTCCTCTTTGCTCCCTCTTGATCCTCCTTCTCACGGTAGCGTAGCTGTGTCCTATCCAAACAAGCTCCTAATGAGGCCAAACCTCCATTTTCACGCAGAGACACGCGTACGTGCAGACACACATGCACGCTCACGTCCCGTCGGTTCTCAGGTTTGTGCTCACACCCTCGTGGCTCTGGCGCAAAATATCCTCCCCATCTGTCAGTGTTTTACAAATCTCACTCTCCTGCTCTCTCTCTCTCTCTCTCTCTCTCTCTCTCTCTCTCTCTCTCTCCCTCTCTCCGTCTTCCTCTGTCTCGTGCTCCCTCTGTTCCACCCATCGCTCTGCAGAGACCAGCGTGAATGTGCCTGTGGGTTTTGGGCCTCTGGAAAGCAGGACACCGACACAGATCACAAGAAGACGTGACACAGATAGGATGAACATCATGACACAGCGCAGAGGACCCCTGCCCCGCGCGCACCCTTGTTTTAATTCCTCTCTCCACGGTATTTCCAGCAGTCTGCTCTCCCCTGGCCTGGGAGCAGCAGATGTTACGGAGTTAAGCTGTAATCGTTCTGCTTTAGCTGTGGGCGACAGCTGTGCTTATATATTCTAAAACAGCAGCATCCCCTTCACTGTGCCACCTCTCTTCCTGCGGGAAGATTGATAGTTATTGGACCAAACTTATATCACTGGAAAAATCCACTTTCCGCTCCAGTGCACTCTCGACTTTAATGCCGTTCATTTGATCTTTTTTCTTTTTTGTTCAGTCACTTTCTGTTTTATCTATTAAAATCATTTTTTCCATCTCTTCTTGGTTCAATGACATCTATCTGACTTCATGCAAAGTCTGTGCCGCTATTTCAGTCTTTTGCCTCAGTGTGTCATCCTCATCTGGAGTTCTGTCTGTGTTTCTTAATTGGTCTGTCCATAATGCACAGCACCACTTCATAGACGGGCTCCGTGCCTCTCCAGCTTCCCCACAGACGAAGGTGAATTGATTGATTTATCCCGGATACCACGGTGACACAGTTAATGAACACGCTCAGTCGAATGAACTTCATTCAATACGGCCAATATTCATGTCCTGTGTCTGAGTCTGAGAGACTGAGACAGACAGAAGATCTGCAGTGGAGTGAGACGTACTAAAAATAATGCAGCACTTTTTTGGGGGGGTTCAGCCTGTTCTATAATAGAAACCAGCACAGTGAATGTCTCTATCCTGAGGAAACTTCAGCACATTTAATATTTTACTATGATGATGCTCTTACACGAAGCACTTAGCAATTAGCCCCACGCTAGACTGAGCTTCCATTCAAGCACCACTGGTTGAGTAGGAAACCAAAAGGTGCAACTAAATTAAAGTTACATGTAGGTCACCATCAAAACTATCAGCATCATGGTTTCTATAGGGGAACAGTGACATTGACCTGTTATTGCACCACTGAGTGTGAACTGTTTTCCTCGTCATCTCCCTTGTGATTAAATGACCTCGCAGTTCAGTCAGGACAGGGTCGGACTTTTTCATAACATGCAATCAAAACACATTTTCACCTCTAATCGCCTTTAATTCCAGTTTGTATATTTGCACCCGCAGGCAAATTTCAATCATAATACATCCGTCTTTACCCAGTTGGTGCCAATCATTTCAGTGCTTTTTCAAAATCCTGCTCCCAAATAAGCAAAAAATAAAACCATAGCCTGAAACATGACCTCCTCAGCTGAGGTAATTTTTTTTACATTTTGTCAATCGCTTGTAAACCACTTTGAACTGAATTGATTTGTTTGAACGGTTCTATATAAATACAGTTTGATTTGTTCATTGAACTGTGTGTGTCTGCGGACTTCGCTTCTCTCAGGCCACGGACACGTGCGCTTTCCGTTTGGATATCAGTGGCTCATTTAGAAATAAACCGATGCTCACAGTCAGATAAGAAGCTTATCGTGTAGTGAGACCATTTCATAATTAAAACATAATATGAATAATCTCCTCAGAACGTGTTTAATTAATGCAATGTAACTGGTGTGTTTACGCCAAACGATGCTTACGCCATCCTGTAAATATGTCTATAAAAACAAGCACGAGTACGCAAATCTGCTAATCCATCCATACGACATCATCAAGTCATCGAAAAGTAATAGTGCTGATATGTTTGCCGAGGGCGCCGGCGTTAAAGTGACACAGCTGACCTCGGAGGAAAGAGAAACAACCTGTGACACAACGGAGCTTCTTCTGCCCCCGTGAAGAAGAGTTCAGTTAGAAATGCAGGTCTGAGTGGAGGGAGACGGCTGCGCATGAATCAGCCAGCGCAAAGCGGGTTTATAAACAATAAGCTGTCGGGATGATAAAATATGCCTTAAAAGTAAAAAAGGGGTAAGGCTGGCACAAATGGGCCAAAACTCACAAGCACACACACACACACACACACACACACACACACACACACACACACCCTGGGAAGTGATGAGACAGCTCAACTTTTGAATTGAAGCTGCCCATCTTTGGTCAGCCCATAAAAGTCCCCTCAGAATCACAGGTCTGTACCGTAAAATTCCCAGTGATAAAGGGAATATATGACAGGCTCCTTCCTCTCTGCGGCAACTCTAGCTCGCCCTGCCCTCTCTCTCTCTCTCTCTCTCTCTCTCTCTCTCTCTCTCTCTCTCTCTCTGGGAGATTGCCGTGGATGGCCCATCCCCTTTGATGTGAGTCGAGCGAGGGCTTAACTCTGCTCTGGCCTGGCTGACTGACTCCAATTCCAGAAGGTATTACCATGCTAACTCTTAAAGGTAAGCCTATGCTCCGCCACCTCTGGTCCACAGGGGGCTCCCGGGTTAATGTGCAGGGAGACGTTGGCATGTTCGGGCTGTGGTGGGCGGGTAAACAAGGTCCGGCTGAGGTGGAGTAAAATAATGAAGTGGCAGAGCTGGAGTGTGCGGTGCGGTGCAGTGTGTGTGTTGCCAGTTTTACTGCCTGCACTGTCTTTACCTTCACTGAAGTGTCGTTTCTAAAACAGTCCAAACGACTGGCAGCAGTGGAGGTGACTGAAGAAGTGGATTATATGTTATTATCCTCTTCACTGCCGACATCTCATGATGATTAAGGAGGAATTAAGTAGCACCATCTCCCACTCCGCCATTTACACAACACAATACTTTATCCAACCCACATCCTGCCTCACCGTGGAAACATATGTAATCTATTTAGCACAAACGCTGATGACATGCACATGACACAACTGCTCCGGCTGATCCAGACAGAATGTGTCATGTTTAGCAGCAGCATCAACTCCCACACGAGGTGCAGCCAGCAGCGCCACACGCACGTGTGACTACATGAAAAACCTCTTCCGTGAACGTGTCTGGTGGAATATTTGTGAAATGACATTGGGTGAAGATGTTGCTGTCTTGATGTGTTGGCGAACGGAGCGTGTAAGGTCCCGCAGACGAGCACAGGAGACAGATGGGGAGAGACGGGGCAGGTAGCAGCGGGCGGAGGGAAACCCAGACTAAGACACCTCCTGAGAGGTGGGCAGGACACATGGCGCTCTGCGTTAGTGTCACATTTCACATTACTCAGCATGATTACATGTTTGGTGTTATTTGGTCATGGTTCATATAAATCAGTTTTTTCCACACCACTGTGTTTCACAAGAGTGAAGGAAAATGCTTGGCTGCACTGGGTTTTAAAAATACATTGTCGTAATGTGTAAGTAAAACAGGCGATTTTCAAGAATAGCACAAATAAAGTCCATATTTTTAAAGAAAGTTTGGCAGGAACTTTGATTATAAGTTAAAAACTATATTTGAATCCATCCTTATCATGGGGTGAGAGGCGGGGTTCGCCCCTGACAGGTTGCCAGCGTCGACATAAGCCATTTTCAGACATAAACTCCAGAAAATGTTCCAGACAGTTTGGTACCGACTTTGCCTTTCACATATTTAGAACACAGCCGGAGATTATCTAGGTCACATGCGCTCACAACAACAGGGAAATCTCCATAGCCTTCACGCGACAGGTGGCGTCTGTGTAGAGCAGGAGGTGAAACATGACGTTTAAGTTCCGCTGCAGAAAATCACATGTTTTTGTTTACAACACATCGGCCCTAACGTCAGCCCCTTAACACTGAATGTTACAAATCTTGATGACATCTTCACATGTGTCATTAACATGTTTTTTCATCGTGAGATATTTGTATTCTTGTTTTTGGGGTGAATTCTCACCGGGGATCACTGGGAAATTCTCTGGAGCTTTTTTCTAGGGAGATTTCAGGAAAAAAAACACCGAATGTCGTGGGCAACTGACTCAGACATTTGGGTATATATTATATTATATTTCTGGATTCCAGTGCATGTCTGAAAGCAGCTATACTGAGAAATCCATTCACTCTCACATTCGCACCTATGGGCAATTAAGAGTCTTCAATTAACCGAACTCCAATCTACATGTGTAGCACTTGCAAACTGGGATTTCAACCAGGATTTATGTGCTAAACAATGCACCCAAAGTTTATTTAGTCCCAGATGAATCAGAAAACAAAAATGTTCTACTCAAGGACCCTTCATCAGAGTATAAAGTACGATGTGGATGAACTAAACTGGTCTTTGCAACACGACAGCAGTTCCTGGGAGTTGTCCATACAAATTAGCTTTTGCAAGTTTCGAGTCAATAGATGTGAGCTCCGCTGATTCCGCTCAATACGAACCTAAAGCTTTCCTGGGTTGCACGTGCTCAGATCAATGGCCACCAGCTGATTATTAGGTTCGGCCAAAGACTCACTTTGAGTCATTTATCCTGGCAAAGACTCTGCACAATTATGTTTTCAAAAATAAATACGTTACATTTTCATGTATCAGTGACCACCAGCCCCTCCGACTCCTTCAGCGCGGATTTATTGTCACTCAGTGTGAAGATGAATCATAACCTGTCTTTACAATACAGACAAATGTGCTCATCTGGGTTTGCTCTAAATCTTGAGCAGAGCAGCACAAATCTGTCCTGGGGACGGATGATTTGTTCTGAGAGTTTTCCCCTGGCGTCGTCTTAGTCACATTTATTCAGAAAGACAGAGAGGAGGGGGGGCATTAAATGAATATGATAAATAGTTAGGTGGGTAGGTCAGTAGGTTGCAGGGAGAAAGACAAAGATGCACATTAATGATGTTTGTTTCTTTTTCAAATGTCGGCTGATTCGTCCCCAGTTCGACATTTATTGTGGCATTTGGTTTTGTTCAATAATAACTGCAGTCAAACCTCCAGGCTGAGTGTTTGTGCCTTAGCAGGTGCTGAACGTCTGTCAGCTAAATATATTGCCCTGCTCTCTGTGTCAGTGCATACTGCTCCTGCTATTACAAGACCGATCGCGGCGGTATTGATCGCCGGCTGAGAAATCGACCTAAAACATGTTTGACATCATCCTCTCCTCCGTCCTTCTTCATCTCTTTCACGCCTTGCCCTCCATCCTTTCCATCACTCCACAGTGCAGGCCATTTTCCTTCACCTGCAGGTCTCCGCCATCCTTTTACGATTCACTCTCTCACCTCTCCGCTCCTCCTTATCACTCTCGCTGCCATCGCTCTTCAACCCATCTATTCTGCTGCACTCGCCTTCCTCCCCGCCCTCTTCTGTCTAGACTTTTCTTCAGCTCACGCCTTGCTCCACTTGTTCTTGTGTCTCACACCTGTGTTTTTCTCATGCATTTCATCAGAATACAGCATTTTCAAACTAAAATGATCTCAGTCCACATGAGCGTGTTGGTTCTATATCCGTCCGTACCAGCGCACCTGAAAACACTTTTCACACGACCACACGCATGTCTCCTACTCATGGAAGCAGTTGTATCATTGTAAAATGCAGAATTTAACTGCAGTTGTCAGCAAAGACAACAGGGTCAGCAACGCTTGTAATTGATTATGCATGTTGTGTTTTACACTGGTAGCCAAAGCTAATACTGGCTGTTTTGGAGGGCCATGTGACAATAGCCTGACGAATCAGCGAGGGCTAATATTGTGACCAAAAGACCCAATCAGCAAGCGGCTTGTTAGCGTCTACGTCATCTCTGTTTCTGCCCGTCCAGACTAAAACGCAGCCCAGAAGTTTTCAAACTAAAATGGGAACAGCAGCGATTCCAAACTTCTCTGTTTTAGCGTCTCTAAAACTCTGGAGTAGTTTGGACGCCAGGTGTGTCCATAACAGAGTTGATGGATTTTCAAACTAAAATGCAGTAGTATGGATGTAGCCATGTAATTCCTGAAGTCATCACTCTTTCCTGAGCCCTCGTCCTCCTTCACCAGTTCTTCGCCTGTCATCAGATTTCAGCCTCCTCCCTTGTTCCTGATTTCTGCAGTTTTCCTTCAACGCTCTTCTTCCACTGCTCTTTCTTTCACTCTCTTAAGCTTTGTGCCTCATCTTCCTTTCCTCCTTTTCCTCCTTCCCAGAGCGATTAAGTGCTGGTTGTGCTGGCACAGCTGGTGCAGTCGGGCAGGCCGCCCATCTTCATGACGACTGTGCTGCCGTGTAGCTGCCAAATCCTCATTGAGGCAGTAGCACTGTAGTAATCATAACAACAACCTTTTTGGGCCTCGCTGTATTATTACATCTGGTGTTGGGCTTATCTGCCAGGTCACCATATATCATTAAATAACAGGTACGAGCAAAGGTGAAAAGCCCGTCTCTGTTCCTGCCTCCCTCTCTCATCCTGCGCCTCATTCTTCTTGCCGTGTTTCACACATCCTCGCGCTGTTGCAGCATTTACTTCACACCGCTTCTTCATGCACCTTTCATCGACTCACACCTGCTGAACCGCATGAACATCTCCCGTTGTGTGGGAGAGCCAACTTTAATTTGTGAGTCTGGGGTGCCATCTGTTAAGTTGCACATCTGGGGGGGGAACAAAAATATAAAAAATGCTCTTAAAAGTTGGGTTTACCTCGGTCCAGCCTGGTTCACACGGAGGTCGCACGCCAGGCTCGGGGTGGGACTGAGTCATGGGCCGAAAAAACACCTAAGGTAAGCGCTTTCCTGGAATCGGTAATTGAATTGCACAAAGATGATGTTGCTACAACTCAGTTAGGAGCTTCACCAGCGGTGCTAAACTCACCATTAGTCAAGCTGTTATCCACCAGTGGGAGTTTTTTTTTTCTTCCTCTTCTTCTGCACTCGTGTGCGTCGTCAGTTTCAGGTCATGTTGACAGCCCAAGAAGATTAATGCACCATTGGTTGAAGGGGAAGAGGGAGTTCGGAGGGAGCGCTGTGGATGTCCTCACCCTTCCTCCTTTTCACCGCTGTGATAGTCTGTTCCACCGCGAGTGTCGCAGTAATCATCCTCTAACAGACCCTAACCCCTCAACATTAACTGTGCTGACACCATCCCACACAGATGCTGCTGGAACTGGTCTCCCATAAACACCACTTACATGGAACAGCGGTTCATCCATAAAGCAGCTTTATCAACAGGGCCCACACCGTCCTGACACTTTTATTTAAAGCTCACTATATTTAATTTTCTCTCACTAAGCACGTACTGTAGCCGGGTGACGGGAATGGCTCATTCTTATGATTTCGATCTGTAATGATCTCTCCATAACTCTAAAGCAAACGACCGGCCAATTGTTAACAAGCCGTTAAGTAGATGTTTCATTCTTTGCCACAATCCAAATATTTGAGTGATAACTGACACAAAATCAAAGCTCACTACATAAAAGGAAAACTCACTATGGATTATTATTGGCTGTACCTTTGGCCCATCATGCAAAAATCCTTTCTAATTTGCTGAACATGGTGCAGAGAGTATCAGGATGGGTTTAGTGGTTGAAATGTTTCCCTTTGATTCGTCGAAGGTGGCTTTGTTCCCAACATATTTCTCCAATATACGATGTGCTATTCACTGTATAGTATTTAATTCATTGTATTCGTTTTAAAAGCCAGCTTCAAAAACAGCCGTCCCTGACTGAATTCAATATGGCAAGGACAAAAACAGCTAAAAACTAAATATGTAAAATCCATCTGATGTCCTCTGACTCACTCATTCTGGAAAGAGCATCAGTGATGCTGAAATATATACATAATATATAAATATACGTGTTTTCCAGCTCTGTAAAACTTTGTGTTTGATGACTTTTTTAGTTGTGTTCCAGAAAACATCTGCACCAAATCCAATAAAAGGACACACATGAGATTCATCTGTACAGTGTCCCCAGCTGAGCATCGGATTGTTATGTAAGCTTAAGTGTGACTGACACACACACACAACACAACACACACTAACGCACAAGTGAATACACACCATCCACACCGTGCCCAAACGCACACACACAAGTGCCTCTGTGTTATCATGTGACTCAAACTGAACACACAAACAAGCTGTGGCAGCAGACAAACAACACTTTCCCACACTTCCCTCATCTCCTGTTCTCTCACATCACTCCATCCTGACTTCCTGTCGTGACTCTGATGCACGCATCAAACGCTGACTTGAACGAAAAAGAAGCATCTTCTAATTTCAGCCATTTCATGCGTCAGTGTCTTTGTGTGGTGAGCCGGTGCACCTTTGTGTGGGCACGGACTTGTGATGTCCTTCTTTGGCTTGTTCCTATTTGTTCAGTGGGTAATTTAGGAATGTGGCCGGGAATTGGATTCAGCATCGATAAAAATAAATCAGGATGAACTTTATTAAACCCGCGTTCTGCTGTGCAACGCAGATCCCATTAAAGAACATTAAGATGTATACAACAGAAGTGATAGGACGGCAAGAAAGCTACATAATTTGCTGATAATTGTGTTCATCAATTTATTTGATGAAATCTTTAAAAATGGGTTCTCTGAAGCAAATGCGATGCCTTTAATTTGCTTTAATGACTTAGTCATAAAGAAAACACAGCAATTGGTCGATTAGATTATTCAGCAAGTATTTTTAGGAGCTCTCAATTTATTGTTTTAGTGTCTTTTTTCTCAAAGCTAAATATTCTGTGATTCCAGCGTCTCAACTTTAAGCGTTAAACTCTTTTTTTTAAACTCATCTCTGAAAATAAACTGAATACATTTGGGTTTTTCTCTCTTGATCAGGCAAAACAAGACTCGGGGAAACTATAAAAGACATTAAGAGATATTAAGATAAAACAATTAGTCAGTTAATCAATAAAATAATCAGCAGATTAATAGATGATGGAAATAATTAAAAACTATCCAGCTTTTTATAGCCTTCATGTATTGATTGATTAATCAGTTAATTGATTAATTGAATGATTATTTCTGGAAACATTTTTGCGTTTTGCTTTCAGGTCAAATATTTGCAATAAAACTACATTGACCTTTTCATTTATGTGCAGGCTACAGAAACATGTGTCCACTCGTTACAAGTTTTAAAGAATGAAACTGTTCCACGCAGATTAATCTGTTGTCACCTGGTCGCTCAGCCTGCGCGTGAGGACAGCTGAGGTGGTCTTATGTTTGGTCCTCTTGTATTCAGAGAGTATCGTTTTAATAGAGCTGTAACTGTAAGCACCAGTCGGAGGCAGATGGGCTCGTTAATGCAGTGATGTTGTTATGTAAGACCTGCTACTGCTGCCGCTCCTGTCTATACTGCAGTACAGCGAGAGAGAGAGAGGGAGAGAGGCCTGTGTGTTAGTCCGTGTGTGTGTGTTTTCAGGTGTCTGTTTGAGCGATTATGTGTGTGCATATGTGCAGTGTTTTGGTGTGCGTGCGTGCGTGTGTATGGGAATACGGTGGGACAGATGGGGATTGATGTGGTAAATCAAGGGGAATTGACTTGTTGTCGTGGGTTTGATGAACTTTTCTCTCCCTCTTTATCCCGTCTCCTTCAAATCCCCACACGCTGGGTTACGGCCAATCCAGCCTCTAAACACTTTAATACAGAGGTAGCGGGGAATAAAAGAGGAAGAGAGGAGATGAGCCTCACAAGCCATGGGAGCAAATAAAATAAATAATCATAAGACAGTTTCCGAACATGCATATGAACACACCAATACATTGCTGGATACTCAAGCGCTCCATCTGAGATTTGTTGCAGGGAGTAGACAAAACAACATGAATAATGAATGGAAAATGCCTTTTAACTATGTAGCTACTAAAGTACAAACACTGCTTCAGTATGAATGGATTACGTGAGCTTGAACGTCAGTCTGCAGCGTTCATTAAGATGTCTGGGAATTCATATGAGCACTTTTAATGCAAAATGAGGCAAGCTAAACAGCAGCAGATCCAAATATAACTTTGCTAGATTTTTTTTATACTGTTTATTAGTGGAAACTGTCAAAGAAAAGCATCAGGCAAATGGAGAGACCAACACGTCCTGAAAAATTAATGATGTCCACAAAATGTATGTGAGCTGTGTTTATATAGAGATCACAGTAACAACAATTTAGTTGAAGTAAAAGAAGAATTTTCTTTTCTCATTAAACTATTGTGTCCATGATTAAAATACACTGGGAATGAGCCATGCACCCCGACCTTCTGCTGATAAGGTGCTGCACTGTCTTTCATCTGATAGACAACAACTCACGATTCACATGGTTGATTTCCTTGTGTCAGGAATCATGTTCCTGGATATGCATTCCTTAGATCAATTCCTCCTCTTAAAAATGTCCATCGCCCAACGTGGGGCTCGAACCCACGACCCTGAGATTAAGAGTCTCATGCTCTACCGAACTGAGCTAGCCGGGCTTCTTCCGTCAAACAGAAACCTAATCTTACAAGACACATGTTTCATGACAAGTAAAAAGCTTTAGTATAAAGACATCTTAGGTCTGAGGAGATGATCAGATCTCAGAGACAGTTTTGCTGTAAACTTCTTTGACCACATGTTCCGTGAACTAAGCCAGAACCATGTCACATAACTCTTTCTCCACAAGATTAAGGAAATCCATACCATGCTTTGGAAAGAGATCCAATTCATTGCGGTTACCGCTCTTTGCTTATCTATAGCATCAAGACAAAAACAGAAGGACTGATCAGCTACTGTAGTGTATTATGGGTCTGAATGAAAACTGTGGAATTTATATGCTCCGATGTTTCCTCACATCAGGAATCATGTTAAGCTTGAGGAGAACTAATACTTTGATGAACATTCCGGTGCTTAATTCCTCCTCTTAAAAGCTCCATCGCCCAACGTGGGGCTCGAACCCACGACCCTGAGATTAAGAGTCTCATGCTCTGCCGAACTGAGCTAGCCGGGCTTCTTCCACCAAAAGATCAACTTTAGTCTAGAGACAAATAGATCTGAGGAGATGATCAGATCTCAGAGACAGTTTTCCCTAAACTTCTTTGACCACATGTTCTGACAAAACTCAAACCAAGTAGCAATATAGATACCATTCAGAAATACAAAACAATTATCATGACAGCAATTAATTATTTTCTTTCAGCAGTAAATGAAGGTAACATTAACATTCTTCTGGGTGATCTCCTCCAGCTTTATATCTGTCAAGGTTGCGGTCGTGTCGAAGGAAACTCATTCAAAACTGTTGTGTATTAACACAAGTACCCCGTCAAGACACGTTCATAGTGTTCACCAGGCCAATGTCAAGCATCGTTACAGCTGGAAACACAAAGCTAAACTGGATGAGATGCAAAAACAAACATGCCTGGATAAAGTCAACGCTCTTTGGCGGAGTTAATGTGCTCAGCAAGCAGCTTTCACAAGACCACACACTGACAGAGGCCGTGTCACACTGGCAAGTTTAGTGGTGAGCTGAAGCCGAAACCTCATTCAGAGGGATAACTTGTGATGGAGTGTTTTGTTGCTGCCGTGGAGCCGCAGGAACCCGAAAAAGTCAAATTGTGCACCGGTTGCTAAACACTGTGTTTTCTTACTCTCCAAGAACAAAAGGCTGCTCCGACATCTGAATATTCTGATGAGCGTACGAACATCCTTCAGGCATTTGGCGAGAGGTTTGCGGACATGAAAAGTGAACAAAAGGAAATTAACATATTTTTTAAGCTGTTTAATGTGGAACCTGCTGATGTGCCTGACAATTTACAGTAGGAAATCACTGAGGTGCAGAACAATGACGAGTTCAAAGCTGTGTGCACATCCTGAGGATTTTTTCACATTCTGAGGAGACGTGCACTGAAGCTTGTCTTTTGGACAACCTGCTGCTGTGTTCTCTTCCAACGCTGAGTCCTGCGACAAAGACTTGAGACAGGCTGAGCCAAACCTGGAAAAGCAGCCTGGCAGAAAGAGAAGCACTTTCCACCCATCGTATTAGAGGGATCAGAGTGATATACTGCATGTATTCAGAAGTATAGTCGGCCTATAGCCCTCGAAGGATGTTGTAAAAACTCAAATTGCCCTTGATAGGAAAGCAGTGCCCTGCCCCTGGTCACAGCAGGAAACATACAGCAACACAGGCTGGATTATATTCAGGGGAAACATAGTTGTTGATTGAGTGAATCACGTTTATGAACAGAAGTGATGTCTCAGGGTGGTTGGTAGATGAGTTAAGTGACACCAGCCACCTGGGTTTAGTTAGTTTAAGGCAACACATGCTCTCCGGTTAATGTTGTATGGGAATTGTTTTTTTGTTTAATTTACAAAAAAGAACATTGCATCTTAAGTAAATGTGAACTTTTCCCTACACGAAACCAGATCCCTGTATTTCTCTAACCTCAACCAAGTGCTGTGAGAGTCTAAAAGTCACTACAAATCAATGTTGTACAGCAAGGTCGGCTGTTTTAGCGGGAACTGAACATGTTGTCAATAGTTTACTGTTAATTCTCTGGACTGTATTTTCCCGCCATATTCTACTTTGTGCCGCCACAGTTTCACAATGAACCCACATTTATTTCTCACAACAACATAAATGGTCAATAACTTGTTGATTTGCTCCATTGTTCCATTATAAAGCTGTGTGCAGCATTATTGTGCCATACCGTCCCGCGTGTTTTTGATATAGTACTTAATGTTTTTACCTTCCACGCAGTTAGACCACATGTCTTAGGGCACAGTCACACATACGCGAATGTTCACATCCAAAGTCCATGCAAAGCCACGCTGTAGACCTGTTTAACTCCCCTCCTCGCTCTGACAGATTTGTAGTGAACGAAAGGGAAAGGTCCCCTGGAACATTCACGTGTGCCCATGCCCTTCGTGTGTGTGCCTGTCACTCGGAATCTGCTGCACAAGAGAGTGACCTTCATGTTGCTACATGTGCATCTACAGCCATAGATTGACTTGATTCTGTAGGGAACGCTGTTTTGTCAAAACAAATTACTGATATCTTCAGCATGAATGTACTTGTGATTCGCCAAATGCATCTTATAACAACATTCCCTCAATAAATTTAGAGAAAACATAATCCAGTTGGTTTTATTGCTTACAAATACGTTTTTTGCTGCAGTAGTTTAGTTGCTCAGTTTTCACAGAGACACGGCTGCATTCAGAATTTATCTGACAAAGTCATCTACAGCAATGTTCAGCTTGCACCTGCCAACACAGAATGTGCCAACGCGGCACCTTGCCGGATCACTTTGTGTCGCAATCTGGCAAAAGTCGCCAGGTTGAGCATCCGGAATGATCAACGTTCCACTGCTCACACCCCATTCCGTGTTTTAGGACATGCTGTGTCTCATCTCTAACGAATGAGTAAAGCTAACAAAACGTGGATTTAAAGGACAGAATACAGGAAGTTGGGAAATGCAACCTCTATCAAGTTTCCCACGATGACTCAACCACTTCTAAGTGATAAGGTTTTTCTCATGGAGTGTTTCTGGTATTTTGTCCACCCCCTATAGATACCAGCTGCTGGCTGAGATCCTCTCTCAGATCCCATGTAACAACCTGCAGGGCTGAGCCAGTTTATGTAGGCATGTTAAGATACCGTAGCCGTATTTATTTATTACTTTTTTTTCTGCCTATGCAAGTTCTGTTTCCATGGTAATATCCAGCATATTCAATTTATTTATGTTTGCAGGGCTGTTTGTAATCACGAGAATAAGATGAATATCGAGAGTTTGTGTGGAACAAAACCTGGAATAGGACGAGAATACAGTAAACACATGTTACAGAGAATGTGAGTGGCACATGTCAGAATGGATACGTGTGGATTAGTGCAAAACAAGATTTGGGAAAAGAAAGGAGGAGGGAGCGAGCGAGCGAGAGAAAGGATGGACTGAGCCGTGTGATCTGCCATGAGGAAAGCAGCAAGGCCTTACTGCTGAGAGCTGTGGACCCCAAACGCCTTATCGGAAACCAAAACAGCCATCAATTATTCAACAGGTACAGAGCGAACCAGCTACAGAGGAGAAGACATGGGAGGAGAGGAGATTTGAAGGGAGAGCGGGGATAGAGGAGATATATCCTGCGCGGGAGTTATACACAAAGGATTTGAATTTCTTTTTCCCCTGCTTGTCAATGTGTTCAGAAATGGTGTGTGTGTGTGTGTGTGTGTGTGTGTGTGTGTGTGTGTGTGTGTGTGTGTGTGTGTGCTCATCGATAATGCAGCCATCTCTTTTTTTAAAACACCTCAGCCACAGTGAACAAATATGGGACTTTAAGGGCTTGTGTGAGAGAGTTTACGTTTGTGTGCAGGTTGATGTCAGTGGCCTCGCTGGTTTCTTTTTGAGAACGAGGTAAAAGCATCAATATGAACCTGATGTTGGTGCATTAGGTTCCCAGACGGCCTATTCCTGGGCACAGTGGAAATCTGCTCCAGTCTACTCCATTTTCAATGTCTGTATCCAACTAACCATTTAGGCTGTTAGCTTATTATCATCTTTTTGTCTCCGTCTCAAACTTTCTCCCTGACTTCGCTGTCTTTCTGCATGTCTGCATCAACATCTGTTCCAGCTCTGAGGTTTAGAGTAATTCCTGAGACACACACACACACACACACACACACACACACACACACACACACACACATCTAGGTGTTGCCAAGTGGACCTGCAATCAGAGGCCTCCACAGGGCCCCTGATAGGGAGTTATATCTCATCTGCTGCTGTGTGTGCAGCCGACTCTCCAGGTGAACCGCAGAGATTCATAAGCAAATTACTGCGCCGTATTTACAAAGACTTCAGCAGCGACTTCACTGCGGCGGCAATTTAACAAGTAGTATGAGTCTAATTACAGAGAACTGAGGCATAAACCATTCCCACTTTGTTCACACCAAAACCAGGGGGAAAAAAGGCGAGCATGGAAAAATGAACAATGTAAAAATTGTGCTGAGTAATATTGACTTTGCTGCGGCAGGCTCTGTTAAGTTGCTCTTTAAAACCTCGAGAAAAAATATGAAAGTGCGAAACATAGGATAAGTGTGTGTGGCAAGAAAGTTGGAGTAGAACACAGCAGTGCCATTCTCTGCACAGCATAATTTGTAGCTGTTTGTGTATTTAGCATCAAAACGATCCCTGCTCATTAAGTCTTTCCCTTTTTCTTTTTTTTTGCATTGCGTTTGTATGAGTTCACCGGTTTTGAAGCTCGGAGCTTGGTGGAACATCAGTGCCTCTGATTATTTTAACGTGTTTAGACACAGTGCATGGATAACGAATGCTGCACAAGGACCAGAAAAAAATTGTTGTGCAACTTGCCGATGAAATAGAATTCAGCAGGCGAGCTCAGAGGCAGCAGAAGAAAGAGGGAGTCTGTGAGTGACCTTGAGATCAGGCAGCGGGAGCGGCTGCAAAGGTCATTGATATGCACAGCCATCGCACGGACGCCCACTGTGTGTGGCGGTGTGTGTGCTGATGCGTTTCATCCTGTTCTCCGCTGTGACTTGCATTAGAGATGTAATTGATTACCATATGAATTCAATTCCGGTCATCAAATCCCAGGGTGATTTAGTTCTCTAATATGATACATCTACAGAATCTGCATGAAACACCACTTTCCCTAAATAGAGTCTCTCTGCCTGATCTCTGAAATCTGGCCACTGCCACAGGACGTCAGTGCTGCAAGAGGAAATTTGGATCAATCTCAGCACTCAATTACCCCCCCACCCCCCACCCCCCATTTGGTGCCCCCTGACCCGAATAACCATTTTGTCACTAATCCATATGTTATTATCATCCACTGAGGCTTTCATAGACACAAGTATACACACAGCCACACAGAAAGAGCAACAGCAACCTCTAATTGTTTGTTGACTTGACGACGGCCTGCAGGCGAAGCGTACGTGCCAATAACAGTAGTAACAGTGAGGGCCCACTTTGAGAAAACGACACTGTAAAATTCGTATTCAATTTTCTCCATTGACGTTTCAGAAAATCCTTTAAAAAAGATTTTCAAGCGTGGAGCCACACCGACCAGCAACGAGGTGAATCCTGACAATAAAACATTTGATTTAGCAACAAAAAATATCGGAAAAAAGAAAATGACAAAAGTACAAGACCGTGTACATGATTATTTTAAGAGTGAAGGAACCACACATCCCATAAACCATTGTAACGTAAGGCTGAATCATCCGATCGTAGCCGACATGATTTGGCCTTTTCCCTTTGACCTGAGGGATGGGCGTAGTCTGGTATTTGTCCTTTTTCCTAAAATGCAGTTAACATCATACAGGCTTGTGGCTTCTACAGGAGGAGATAACATTGTTTCACCACCTATATTACGGGTGAGCTCCACAGTCACATCAGAGAGAGGAAGCATGTGACATTTTCCATGATGCCATCTGATGGCTGTGTACGTTTAAAAACAAACGGATGAAATGAAATCCACCCTCTGACAACTCAATTTGGGAGATGATGAATAATTCCCACCTAATTAGCATGAATTACTTATTACTCTGAATTACGCTGGTCAACACTTCTGCATAAACATACAGTTGGTAAGTGTTTGGATGGAATGAGGACAGAGTTCTGGTTTGTTTAAGCTCAAGTCGAGCAGGAACTCTGTAACGGCGCCGGAAAGTTTCATAATCAGGCCAGACTTTATTCACATTCAGGCCCCGAGAAAGCCAGGGGCCCTCGAGCGAGGTTGATGCTTCAGTCTGAATGAACAGTGACTTGCAATTTCGCCATCACATATTGATATTGATCAGTGAATTTCAGTACAGAGCTGAAGTTAGTTATAGATTAGCATGGCCGAAGGTGATATCCCAGAACATTTCAGCACTTCAGAAATGGGCGAATTTTCATGGATTACAGTAGAATCGCTGGAGGAACGCAGAGCGGCGGCGAGAGGATGAAATCATATTAGGACAGAATGATAAGAAAAGGAGACAGTGTTCGAGTTCACAACTCAAGAAGTAGTAATGATTAACGTGTTTACACATATTTCATGACGTCAGTCCCCAAATAACAAACGATTAACAATTCTAATGCACAACTCAGCTGCTCTCGTCCTCTTGAAATGTGCAGATGGGAGGATGGAGGAGGGAGAGACGGGAGAGACGGGAGGTAAAGTGAGGTGAAAGGGACTGGAACGTCAAAACTCCTTCTCTGAGACATGATAAACATATTTTGGGATTCAGTGTGACTTACACTTCCTGAGGACATCATTATCTCTGGTTGTCCATTGTGAATAAATCTGCTTTGAAATCACAGACAAAACCACAGATCGTCATTATAACTTGACAGAAGCTCCCTGAGACTTGTCATATTTTTCGTTTGTTTATTTTTTCTTTTCTTTTCCCTATCAAAATAACTCAATTGGAATTTTCTTGGTTTGGCTAAACTGCAATCAGGAAATCAGGAATAAACAAAAGATAGTTGAGTATAAAATAAGCTAAAGAAATTTGACTCTTATAAGTGATTCTCAAACTCGAGGAGCTCCAGACTGACACAGGTTGGACCACGGACCCTCAATCGACAAGGTTTTTAGCTTTGAGATGTTTTCTTACAGAAGTGTAAAGAATCTGGGCCAAATCCGAACTGAATGAGTGTGACCTATATGTCTGAGCAGCGTCCTGCCTTAATTTGCTTGTTGCTATTGAAAATTCTACATCAATAATTAAGAAAATATGAATAATTAATGTTTGGTCTGTTGCTTGATATATGCAGAAAGTACGGATGCAACTGTTACTCAATTCATTTGCAGCCCTTTTGATAATAAGTTTATAATATTTCAGGCTAAAATGTTTAAAATGTTTGCTGGTTCCAGCTTCTTAAATGTGATCATTTGATTATAGGCCAATTATATGTCCATTAATACCCATTATAATTAACTTTTTTCTAAATGTTCTTATATTTTTGAAACTGATTGATCGCTTAAATACGAGCCAGATTGACAAATAACAAACAATTCTTAGTCACAAGCCGGGGTGAATGCTATTAATAACACAAAGACAATTCGTCTCTCCACAGCAGAACTTTACTTTCACAGTGTCAGTGTTTATGTGACCGTAAAAAAATCTGGAGATAAATAGAGACAAGTGAAAAGTTGGGAGACAGAGGCAAAGTCAAGGAAGGGAAACAAATCCAGCTTCAAACAAGCTGGAAAACAAAGCTCCGGCAGCAACCCAAAGCAGCCAGCGAGCAGCCAATCAGCCTGCCAGCTCCTCGCTCCTCTCTGACGGAGGCTGGCAGCAGGAACTGGCCAAGCAGAGAGATAGAGAGAGAAGGAGAGATGGACAAGGAGGGAAAGAGAGAGGGAGTTTTCATTACACAGAAACACTTATCCTCCTTCTCCGCTCCCCCTCTCTCCTTTGTTTTATCCCACCACAGAGAGATAGTGTGGGTAAAGGTGACAGCCGTAGATAACTTGTATCTCGGGCAGACCGCACAATTACTCTGAATTTTAGTATTGCTGCTGACAGTCACATACAGTACTTGTAGGAGGGTATAGAAAGCAGCGCTGTGTGTGTGTGTGTGTGTGTGTGTGTGTGTGTGTGTGTGTGTGTGTGTGTGTGTGTGTGTGTGTGTGTGTGTGTGTGTGTGTGTGTGTGTGTGTGTGTGTGTGTGTGTGTGTGTGTGTGTGTGTGTGTGTGTACGTGGGTGGGCGCGGTGCTCTCCATCTGAAATTACAGGAAGATTAAAATTAAAGCTTGTCTCCCTCCAGCCAGCGAGTTCTCTTTGTCTCCTCTCCGGCTCTGTCATACAGTGACGGCACTAATCAGCCCTCTGTCAAGCCCATTAGGTCCCCACCCTTAATGAGGAGGTGGCCCAGCTTGTGCCCCGATTGAGCCGATCCAAGTGAGCTAATACATAATGATGTGCATGCACGTGTGCACGTTGTTTCCCTCCTCCACGTTGCAGGGCCGCGTTGAAATGACAAATGAAAATCTTCCATGCGTCTCTATTAAAGAATCTTTTTGTTTTTTTTCTATTTTGTTCTCAGGACTCAGCCGTGCACGACACTCATCACAAAAAAACCAGCACCCTGACAATCTGCCTTTCACTGGAGCCCCTCTGTATTTATACATTTTCATGTGGGGGTGGGGGTGGGGCGGGGGGGGGGATTGGCAGATGAGTCACTACTTCACAAATAGCTACTTCTTTTTGAAATGTCCCAGTTGTGTGTGTGTGTGTGCGCGTGCATGTGTGTGTGTTCACTTGTACAGATATCTTTGTGAGGACCGTTCTTTAACTTACGAATGAGTGTGGACATTTTGGATGGTCCTTACATTATAAATGGGCTGTTTGAAGGTAACATTAGTTGAGGGTTAGGATTACATTAGGTTTAGGTTAGGTAAGTTTAGTTGTGATGGTTCAGGTCAGGGGCTCTGGAGAGTATTGAGTGTCCTCACCACTAAAGGCTGCTGCACACTAGAGGATAATCCGGCCGATTTAGGACCTGATTTGCACCTTCTGACAATCGGGGGGGGGTTCCCGACCGGAGGTCAGTCGGTGCCGATTATTGGCCCAAATAATCCTGAAGTGTTTTGGGTTTACAAAATAATCTTGAGTCGTAGCCTCAACAATCTCAGTCAATAATCGGCTTCACCAGAAACCAACAATAGCCAACGAGAGAGAGCTGACCGGGGCTTTACCATCCAGATGTTGTGTTCTTGTACAGCTGTGACTAAAAACAATACATTTCCAACTCACCACCAGCTCGCACAGCAGCCTTAAGATAGAAGTACGTGTGTGTGGTGTTGTTTCATACTATTCATCATGATTTCAACTACAACTGAGTAAGCTGTGTTTTCTTTTTTTTAATGGAACACCATAGCTTTCTAGTATCTGTCAAAAGTTATGTTTAACTGGACCTACACAAGTGCATGTTAATGTGTGCATGTTAATGTGCGCATGCGTGCCAGTGCAGAAAGACAGGAGGCTGTGTGTGTGTGTGTGTGTGTGTGTGTGTGTGTGTGTGTGTGTGTGTGTGTGTGTGTGTGTGTGTGTGTGTGTGTGTGTGTGTGTGTGTGTGTGTGTGTGTGTGTGTGTGTGTGTGTGTGTGTGTGTGTTTGGAGCTTCCCCACCAGCACATCCACAGGCAAGGTCATCGTGGTTTAAAAAAAACAACAACCTTACGGCCACATGTTCTCACCACAAAACTGCGCGTGTGAGCGTAAACATCCAGGTGCTGGGCGCATGCACGTTCGTTTTTTGTATTTATTCTCCCTGGTCTGCACCCAGTGGGAGAGCCACCCTCTCCTGTGGGTGCGCACACAAGTCAAAACACCCTGCTGTTGTTTGGCCGTGCGCCTCATTCTGTCACGCCAATTTAACCACACGCGAGCACCCAAACCACGAATGCGCACGCAGAGGAAAAGTGCGCAAACGGATGAAACTTTTATGACAATATCAAAATCGTGAACTTTTTTGTTTTCTTTGTCTTCCTTATTTCCCCTCATCCTCACGCACTCTCTTTCTCTCTCTCTCTCACGCACGCACCCTCGCACGCGCAGAGGCAGCCCCACGCAGCCACCCCTCGTGC
This sequence comes from Hippoglossus stenolepis, assembly GCF_022539355.2. Taxonomy (NCBI): domain Eukaryota; kingdom Metazoa; phylum Chordata; class Actinopteri; order Pleuronectiformes; family Pleuronectidae; genus Hippoglossus; species Hippoglossus stenolepis. The sequence continues at coordinate 18,573,255 of NC_061497.1, forward strand.
AGTCAAGTCCTCAAACTGCAGTGCGGCAGCGCGCTTCGCTATTTTAAGAATCATTTTTGCATGAAGTGGATAAATATTTAATTCTCTGCTCTCCGGTCCCGGCCGACGGAGCTGAGAAGTTGTTGGAGGCAGCGCGCACACACATACACACACACACACAAACACGCGCGCGCATCCTCCTCATCATGTGCGACTCCATTTAGTGTAAAATTATCATCAGAAATAAAGCTGAATTTGCACCAACACGCATGCACACACTTTACGTACCAGCAGCAGCAGAAACACGCGCGTCTCTCTTACCTCTGCTGAACATGTTGGCAGCGGCTGTTTGGACCGTCTACTGGTGTCGGTGCTGGAGTAGCATCCTTGAGAACGAGTCCAGTCCTCTGCTGCTGATGCTGCTGTCGGGTAAAAGTGTTAGTTTGATTCCCTGTGACCGCTGGTGCACGCAGCAGCCTGTGCCCCGGTCTCCTCGGTGCGTCTTGTTTGTATCAGGTGAAGATGGTTGGAAGAGGAAGAGGAAGAGGAGGAGGGATGAAAGCAGCAGATCTGTGCGAGCGAAGTTGTCTCGTCCGCAGTTTTTTTTTGAGGTGGAAAAAGAAAGCTTGTCCTCTCTCAACCCACCGCCATCTCATCCGTTGTTCAGGAACCAGTGACGTGCGTTCTGACTTTATTAGAGAGGATGGGTGATGTCCAGAGCAGCTGGAAAAACCAAAAAGAAGAAGAAGCAGAGGAAAGTTCCTTCTTATGTCTTCATCGTCCTGCTGCTGTCGGTCTGTCAGGCTGCACGCAGGTCAGGTGTAGAGTCTCAAACGGGCTGTGTGTGTGAGTGTGTGTGTGTGTGTGTGTGTGAGTGAGTGAGTGAGTGAGTCCACTGTCTCTGTTACTGAAGAGCTCCGAGGCAGCCGCTTCAATCCCCCTCCCACAGCAAGATGTGACTGATGAGAGCCAGAGCATCTCTCTCTCTCTCTCTCTCTCTCTCTCTCTCTCTCTCTCTCTCTCTCTCTCTCTCTCTCTCTCTCTCCCCTCTCTCTCTCTCTCTCTCTCTTTCCCTCTCCCTCTCTCTCCCCTCTCTCTCTCCCCCTCTCTCTCAAGATAAGCTTTATTGGCATGACAGTGGAAAAAACCATGTTGATGAAGCAGTTATCCTCCCATGTTACAATTCTTCTACCTCTTTATGTCCAAGTCTCCACTTCCTCCTTTATCGCCCTAAATTCATTTTGTTTTTTGCTTTATGGGCGTGCATGCTGCATAATCACCACAGCTTACTGTCAGCTACAATTAATTTATTCTCTCTCTCCTCTTCTTCTGATCCCTCCCTGTCTCACTCTGCCATGGTGGCAACACAATCAAATTGAGAACAGCATTGTAAAAGCATGTTGGTCGAGGTTAACGGTGTAAAGTAATGATTTGAAAGGAAGATATACATACAGCAGGATGTTATGATATAAAATAGACATCAATAATTGGATGTAATGTTGTAGTGTAAAGAAGGGATAAAAGATGTGAAACTGAAAAAAGAGAATCATGACCTTGTGCATGATGCGCTTTGGGATCTAAGTTGTTAAACCGTGAGAACAATAGGAGCATTGGTGCTAATGTTACCACTTATTATCATTGTCTGCATCAAAGCCTCTGAGGGTAAAAGTTTAGCAAGCGAGGAGTCAGGTAACGTGGTAAATGCTAATGCAAAGATTTTACACAATTCTGAGGTCCAAGGTCACGAATACCACAAGAGGGCGACGTCCATATGGACTCTACTTGTGAACACTGTCAATGTGAACCAATTTGAAGGCAACATTATAGCTGTCGTTTCTATTTACTTTGCAAATTAAAGTGGCAGTAGACACATTTTCCCACCTAGTGGCAAAGACTGGCTCCTTTTCCATTTGATCAATGCCTGGATTGTAATAGAATTTAATTGAATGCTTATTTGAGAAAGGAACAGAACGTGTTCTTTTTTTTACATTATGAATTGGACAGTGAGTCATTGAAGTTTTTGTTTCTTGGTGCTAGTGTAAGGAACCTGGCCACGTCTATTAACGAGGCTATTATTTAAAACATGAACCAATTATTCAACAGGAAAAAATAACCACTAAATATCAATCAAGTCCCAGAGACCTTTTCTTAGCCGTAGAAACCATCAGGAGTATTTTGACAAATCAGCCACATCCATGCACCTGCTGACCAGTGGACCCTGAAAATATACATAAAGGTTTTACCATCCCATTCGGTTGGTGCAGTTTGCAGCGCTAATGATAGAGACACAGAGACGAGCCGTAAATTACTGATGGAGCTGGTAAAAACTCAAACAGTACAGACATGTATGAAAAGACCCAGAATGAACACTGTAAGTGGACTTGGTGGAGCTGTGCATGGCTCCCTGGGTGTCTGCCCCGGGCTTGGTACACCCTGCGGTGATGACGGTAATGATCTCAGTCCCGCGGTAGGCATCACACGGCCACCGTAATGCGGTTACCATCACAGCCCTACCTGTGGCAAACTGAAATGATTAAAGCACACACCTGGCAAAGGTATAAGATCATTTCAAGATTTAGAGTTCTGCCAGGAGCACAATGTCCTCATTAATCGTTAAATGAAAGAAGTTTTGGAACCACCAGGACTCTTCTTGTTGGCACATGACAGCCTGCTTGCAGTTTGCCAAACAGGATTTTAGGACTCTGAGAGAATGAGGATGAAGATTCTCTCATCGGATGAGACCAGTTGAATTCTTCGGGCAGAGCATCAAGCACTTTGTCCGGTGAACACCAGGCACTGCTCATCACCTGCATGGCTGATACTGATCCTACGGTGAAGCGTAGTGGTGGCAGCAACATGCTATGGAGTTGATTGTCAGTTACTGGAACAGGGACACTGGTCAGAGTGAAGGGAAGAAAAAATGCAGCCAAATACCCCCAAAAACTAAAGCTGCAACTGGGGTAATGGTTCACATTTCAGCAGGACAATGAACCAAAGCAAAGAGTCTAAACTGTCCTTGAGTGACCCGGCCAAAGCCCCGATTCAACCCCCAGAGAACATCTGTGGTGAGACCTGAAAACCCCATCATCCAGTCTGACTGAGCCTCAGAGGATCTGCCAGGGAGAAAGGGATAAACGGCCCAAATCTAGGTGTGCAAAGCTCGTAGAGATTTACCCAAGAAGACACCGAAGCTGTAATTGCTGCCAAATGTGGGTTTTACAAAGTGCTGAATTAGAGATATGCAATTTTAATCAATTTCAAACTAAATCCACAACACAGCATAGTATGCAAAAAGTCAAGGGGTCATCTGAAGTGTTGAAGTTGTGCGTATTTCTCCAACCAACGCCAAATGTATTTATTGTTTCTTTGCCAGTTTTCCCCAAATTAATATTAGTTCATCAGTTAGTTATATTGTAAGTTGTTTTCCTGTCAACAAACTTTTTTTGTTATGAAAGGTGAAAGTTTCTATTTCCAGAACTGACAGTGTTTTGATGGCTTACCAGGATTGTTTGTGTCCACAAGTCTTGGCCAAGTTGTTTTTCCCGGAATCTACTTCTTTGTCAGTTTTTGGTCACTCGCGGTGCCCAGATGGTCGTGTCACTGCCACTCTCTGTGTTGTGTGCTCAGCACTGAAGTTCCTCCTGACTTTTTGCAGTCCAACGGCTGATACACTTTTCTTTTTATCTATGGCTATAATTTGTTCGCTCCAGATTGAGTGAGGCCTGTGTTCTCTCAGCGTATCACATCCACTATCTTTCCCATGTTTTTCTCCCAGTTGTCATATTTGACTTTCAATTTGTTGAACTCACTAACAAAGCAATTACCCACAGATGATGTAAATCCGAATAGCGTTGACACCTTGCATGTGGATCTGTGTGTCTTTTATCACAACAGAACAGCATAGCAAAATGGAAAACTAATGTTTCGATGAGAACAATAACAGCTTTCGTGTGTTTCTGAAATTGTTTTTCATTTGATTATGTCATGTGTTGATATATTTAGCTGTCTCCAGGGAGGTTTTCTCTACAGAGAGGCGTTGTATTTGGATTTGGTCAGAGGAGATATAACTCTAATCAGATCTAATTTAAATTTTTTGTCAACAATCTTGAGGGCGTCCTACTTTCTCTCTGCTGCCAGGTTCGTCTTTGTGTTGTCCAGTTTTATACCTCCTGTCTGCCTCCTCTCTCTCTCTCTGTGTGTGTGTGTGTGTGTGTGTGTGTGTGTGTGTGTGTGTGTGTGTGTGTGTGTGTGTGTGTGTGTGTGTGTGTGTGTGTGTGTGTGTGTGTGTGTGTGTGTGTGTGTGTGTGTGTGTGTGTGTGTGTGTGTGTGTGTGTGTGTGTGGGCTCAGAGAAATTCTCACTGGTGGTCACTACCTGTGATAAAATTGTCCCCTCGACAGATAGAATCTGTATCCTCAATGCCAAAAAGCAATCTTCCAATCTCTTATTAACTTTCTCTCGTATAAGTGGCCAAACACACACACACACACACACACAAAGCATGTGTCTGTGCTTAGTCATCTTATAGCTTAGCCGTCACCATAGATTGTATATAAAGCTGGACGACATGACTGCTCCCCAAAAGTGAAACCAAAACATCTGTATCACCCCCTGGTGGCTGGCTGTAGTATAAATCATAAATCCTGCCTCCTAAAAACAAAAAAACCCTCAAAAGTCAAAGTAGCCTGTACATCCAATAATTTTCTTTTCCAAATATGGATTCTGTCCTTTGAGGTTTTTCTTATCACAATGATGTTTGGGTGAAACATTGTGATTGACAGCTGAGACTGACTCGTGATTGGTTGAGTGTGTGTATCTGCAGGACCTTGATACTGCGGCTCCACCACATGATCACGACTGCGCAGACTGGCTCAAACATAAAACAAAAATCTGAAGATGGCGGCATCCGCATGTGGAATATTTGGGCTTCATTTTTGCACAGAGGGAGGAAGTGGAGACATGTCGTCCATCTTTATATACAGTTAGAGTTCTAGTTACCTCAGCCAATATTAACTCTGCTCTGTGCACATATTGGTCTCCAGGTAAAAATATCTGGCTTTTCAGCTGCTAGATTCTCTTCTATGTTCACCAGCCAGTTGCTCACATCTTCTGTTGTCTGGCTTTGGGCAGATAAGTTATCCACTCCCTGTGAGTGGTGGCAAAGTGACCCCGCTGGACATCACACACAGGAATTTGATTTATTGTCAATATAAAACCATTGATTAGTGCAGCTTTAGAGCACTGTCTTCTTACAGGTCTGAGCTAAAACTAACCGCAGTTTGCATGTAATCGAGCAGATATTCACTGGTCGACCTGGACCTTGACCTTGAGGTCTCCATGGTTCCTCGTCTAAGTGAGAAGAAAATGTCTCGTAAACTGATGTCACAATGTGAAGACATATTCTCACATCAAATGTGTTTAATCACTATGTCTCTTTTTTTCCTGCCAACAGGTCACATACAGGTCACGCACGCTGACATTTCACCAACTTCACACCGTGGTTCATCTTCAGCATCGCTGTAACAACGCATCTGTTCAGTTCCCATCAGCAGTAACCATAGCAACCAAGGCTACAGTACAGGCTCAAGAGATGAGACTATAGGCAGAAGGAGGTAAGCAGTCAAGTCCTACGAGCACCTTGAAGTCTCATGAGTAGTCGGTTTCCCAAGTTTTCTTAACTTGGAAAAAAGGGAACGTGCAACATGAGTCATGTAAAACATGAGGTGATATGTTCCCACACACACAGATGTCACATCTTCACACATGTATGAGGCTGATGGTGATGAACATGTGTTGAGTGTCATGTGAAGCGTTCGTGCACGTGAGCCTATTTGGGTTAAACACAAAGTCAGCACAAGCTGGTGGCATCACATGTTGGAGGAGAGCTGAGCATTAAACTGTTCAGCTCTCGTTGAACGATCAAGCCTCAATAAAAGCTCCTGCTGAAGTCGTCAGTGCTTCTGAAACCTCTTTCATCCTGAGTTGACCAACAGACAGCTAATGTAAGACCTGGAGGTTCAGGTTAGATCCAGTGAGTGAAATGTTCAGCAACTACTGAATGGTGCATATTATCCCCTCAGGAAGAATTGTAGTAATTGTTGTGATCCCGTAATCAGGTCAAACCTTCATCAGTTTGTCCAACACTTTGGTTAATGATTGAATAGTTGATAGCCAAGGCCAAACATTCCCTTTAAATTCAATCCCACTCAGAGATATCCGATGTGAGATATTCTTTTTGTTAAGACCATGAATTATATCCTTGGGAAATCAATGAAATTGTCAAAAGATGCCCTTATGAAACATAACCTCCTTGGCAGAGGTAATAATGTTAAACTTTTTCCAGGACATCTGCTGATATATCTCAATATAAATACAGTAAAAACACTAGAAATGCTTCTCACGTAATAACACTAATGGCAACGACGCACTGAATCAAAATTATGGAAAAAAAGTCTTTGCCAAACAAAACAATAAACTAAGAAAGACAAAAGAGAAGTTGATTACAAACCTTTACACTGAGGAAATCTATTCACTTCCAATCAACTGTTTCGAATTGTTTAAAATAAATTGTTCAGGATGCAAAAAAAAACATTATTATCAAAATCATCTCTATTGTAAAATGATTTCCTGGTGCTTTTTCTGTCTGTCTTTAAAGCCGTCCACAGAAAGTGTCCTCAGTTCCCCCGGCCGATTAGTCCTCCTGTCCTGGAGGTTGACTGGAGCTCAGAGATTAAACATGGATTATTAAAGTTCATCTGGGAATAGTGGGATGTTTGTCAACTCTGACTGACACGTTCCTTCCCCAGTTCAAGATGTGTCAGAGCCCAACACTCTCTCTTCTTTTCTCCCCCTCCCGCGTTGCTCACTTTCTTTAAATATCTATTTCTATTCATTTGTATTTCATCTGATTCCCCAAATCTCTCTATCCCAATTCTCCTCTTCCACTCTCACAGACCTTTCTCGACTCAGAAATCATTTTTCTGCATATGAAGAGTTGAGCTTTGTTGGTAATAGCAGTTGGGGGCCTTTACTTCATATTCAATCTTCAAAATAAGCTTCCTGCAGAGTGATTTGTCCGCAGTGGATGTGAAGTTTCCACAAACAGCAATATAATACATGAATATTACATTTGAAAGACACTGTTGCGGATTGTAAAAATACATCTTTATTAAGTCAGAATGAACTGGCACTGGAGTAATATCTGCCCCTGAATGCGAGTCACGGGTGTTCATTCCACTCTGAGATTTTAAAAAACCGAACACTTCAGCAGGGCTTGTGTTAGTCCATCACAAAGCCACATCAGCTCAGAGTGGTGAAAAGATCCTCCGACCAACAAAACATCATTGTCACGTAGAAAAAGAGAAAATCATCCTGACAGATTTGCTGCTCCGGAGCTCAACCGAGTTCTGTTTGGTTTTTTTTGCGATGCAGAATGAAATGTTTTCACTTGATGAAGATTAATCTGGACTCCAGGTCAAGAGACCCTCGTTTTTTCATATTTTCTGAGCCAGAAATATCGCACACGAGTGGAGGAATATATCAAATTTTTGTCTAGTGCTGCAGTCAATTCTCCAGTGCTGCAGTCAATTCTCAAATCTCATTAAGCCCGTGACTCTGTTTGTTTTGTAGCTGCCGTGATTTGTTGTCTCTTTGAACATTTTAGATTTAAAACTATTGTAAGTGGCAGGTCACAGCGTCTGATGAATGTGTGAAAGGGGTATTATTGTATAAAATCTGGGCCGGTGTGAAGCATAGATCCACATATTACATTTCTACTGATCAAGCTGCAGTGAGACAAATATGTTTGTCGATTGTATGAGAGGCCTAATGAAATACGCTGTGTGGCTCCATAATTATAATACATCTCTGGAATAATTTTCAGCATTATAAGGCCATAAAAAAGAGCAAGTCTCATGTGTCCAGGTTATAATGTTTAACAAGTTCAGCAGCTCCTCGTGAACAAGTGGGGAGGGGAAAGTGATTTGTATGAGCACTGGGCACTTGGCTTAATACATCAGTTTTATACTTGAAAGTAATGTGCTTTGGGCCCTATTAGAATAAATCTGCATATTTTTATGAAATTAAGATGATGACAGATTTGAAGATTTACTTGAGTAATGAAACCTCTAATGCCTCTTATTCAGGCTGGGCCATCACACACTGACTGGACTGTTCGCCTGTAGTCCCGTCCTGATACTGTAACACTGAATTAAAAGTATGTTAATTGTATAGCAAAGGAAAACGCTGTTAATGGATGTGTGGGATCTGGCCAGATTTCTTATTTTCATAAATTTTGTCTGAGCTATGACTTGTACGACTTATATTTACATCTCAGATGATTAAATCAGCAATAAAAACGTAATAATTAGAGATAATTATGTGTAGTATAACTAATGAGTGTACCCCACCTCTCGGCCATCAACAGCTAGGATTGGCTCCAGCTCCCCCTCCCTCCCGCCCCTCGCAGGATAAGTGGTAAAGATAAAGTAACTGTGACAAAACTTATCCCCACATCTAATTCTCTCAAGTTTGAGAAAAATAACAGGGGGAGCATCAGGGGATTTCTCGGAGAAAGAGACTTTTGGCTTGATAAGATGTGAGTAAAGTAATCATTTTATTTTGCACTGAATTTAATTGGCTCGAATGATCCAGGGTTCCAAAGATGCCAATCAACAAACAAGGCTGTAGATTTATTCCCATTATGGGAGACATAATTTAAAAATATACTAAGACAAATGACATATATGCTCATTTAGGTTGGAGGACTTGAGTATTTACACTTCCCCATTTTTGGGGTATTTGCTGCACAATTTGCACCAAACAGGCAAATGAGCATGTGTTTGTTTTAATGATCAGTTTGACTGTTGGAGCTTCACTCTGCAGAATGATGTACATCGGACGCAGAATAAGTTTTCAACATTAATCTTCAGCGGAAGGGTAAAAGTTTGTCTGTGCTCGCCTTAAAGTCTGCGTTGAACATCACAAGAGTGTTGAAGTCAGTCCTGAGACAAAATGCAGTTTACACGATGCAGATGTGACACTAAAGCAGTGAAGAAATAAGTCTGGAAGTTGATTCTTAATTTTTTATTTAAAAAGGGACGTTCTAGAAACTAATTGTTATTCCAAACGGAGTTTGTTTAAATGTCTTAAAACATGCCTGGAGGCATTCTTTAAACATCCAACTCCTTGTTACCTGACAGCTGAGCATCAGCCAGTGAAAAGAAGAAATACTTCTCACATAAAAACAAACAGATCATCTCATCCATTTATTCATAACATCCACACCTCCTGATGTTTGCTATTTTCTACTAAAATAAGATCTGCAGTTAAGCAACACGTAAAGCGAATAAATTATCCCCGGAACAGGTTTGACTCCTGTGTGTGAAATCTTCTGGCCACGTATGGTCATTTTTTCCTGGTTGTGGTGTCAGCACCGGTCACCCACCATCTGTCGAGCCAGTCACTCATCTGCCAAACGCTGTTTGTTATTATCTACTTACCGGCAACTCTGGCAGGTGACCAACCATTGTTTGGGGATTGTATTCCATGATTAAAACCGGCCGGTGGTTAAAATAAACAAAATCGCCAGTGAATACCAGGAAATGTCAGAGTCAGTGAGACGCCCTGATCGCACCAGTTGGCCGAGTGTATTCTCTGGGAGAGAAATGTGACCTTTAGCTCCCCAAACTGCAGCAGTTCCTTGTATTGATGAAGTACGGTATCATCAGAGAGATCCTGTTTCAGAGTTCAATCAATGTCAACAGTTCTCTCAACCCATCCGTCTCCCGTATAGCTTTCCTTTATCTCGCATCTCATTCTCCTCAAAGGCAGTTTGTTAGTTTTAGTCAGTTTATTTCTTATATAAATATCCACCTACTAATTCCACAAACACCTTTCTGTCTTCCTGTCTGTAAATCGCATATCTCGCAGAATCGGCTTCACACTTGACATGTGAATTATTAATGGCCCAGGAAGGTGCAGTGTTGATGTCGGTGGGATTTGAACATGTGATACGGTCAATGTTATTAAAGATTGAGTAATCCAGCGCTGTGTTGCAGTCAGTGGGGGGGGGGCAGGGTCCCTTCAGTCTGTTGACCGAGTTCAACATGTCGGATAAGCTACAGCAGCTCTTATTTTGAAAAGTTGGGAGCTTGGTTTTGAACGAACCACTGGTATAGCGACATGCAATGTGAAAAAATACCAGTTAAGTATCTCATTCAAACTTATACATGAGCCACACATGCAAACAGTGACTATAGCAAAAAACCTTGATTGCAGATAAACCAGGTAGAATGAACACACAGTTTTCGTTATAGACTGTTTATAAAACGTCCAGCACACGTACAATAAAAAGTGACAGTTTATTTTGAAGTAGCTCCAAACAGGCAGGTTTAGAACTGCCACTCTACTGGTCCTCCTAAAAGGCAGTTTGTTTCATATATATTTATAGTTAATATGATATAATGCTCCTGGCTCACACCTTTTTTCTGGCATCTAATCTGAGTCCACACTTTCTTTTTTATTTTCCTTTAATTGCAAACCTGTTTTTCCCTTTGCCCTCCGATCCGTCATCCCAGCTTCCCCTGCATCTCTGCTATAAATGACTTGCTTCCCTCCGTGTTATCTGCTCTTGTGAGGCTAATTTCTGTCTTGACCAGATGAGCTTTGCCTATTTTCGGTAAAAGCTGCATTAGACCTCACCTAAGCAAATAGCGTGCAACACGGAGCGATGTTAATAACTCCTCTCCGTCTCGCTCTCTCGCTCACTTTGCAAGGATAGGTCACCCGCAGAGATGATGGACAGGTGATCTGTGCCAGGCCGCGGTGACCTCCACAACCTTTGCGTGACCTTTTGCGACTTTCTGACCAGCTGATTAGCGCCCGCGCCATCTCCCTCTGATTAGCCTCAAAACCGGAGCTATTTGGACGACCTTTTCAAGTGAAAGGTCCGCTCCCTGTTCTGCTTTCCCTTCTCATACACTCGTACTTCTGTTCCACCGACTTCATTTGCACCAGTGCTCAAACACACACACACACACACACACACATGCACAGAGTCCAACACGCTCAAGAATCCCTTCTCCCGTCTCCTCTTTTTGCTTCTGAAGGGTAAAATGATGAGGCCAATCGACCACCGTGTTGTTAACCGCAGCAAATTTGTACTTGCGTTCCTCCTACATTTCACTCTGTCCTCACAATAGACTCTGTGTTCTTCGATTACTCTTCACTAACTGCGGCCGCTGTCCTTTCTTCTTTCAAACTCCTTCACCCTCCTTATTTCTATCATTTTACAGGAGCTAATGTCCATACTTGTTTGAAACCCGCCACTTCAGCTATATCGTAATTGCACGAACCACAAATTCACCGTGAGCGAAGGGGGAAATGAAAACATGCATGAAAATAAAGAGATGGTCGGACAACATGAGCACAGACAGAGCTCAGGATGCAGCTTTGTCCCCAGCGGTCACTCAACAGCTCAGTTGGACTCAACAGCAGTAGGGAACAACGCCGCAGCTGCCGATGGAAATGTTCAATATATTATATAAAGCAGTTTCTATAGGCCGGATTGTAAACCGTCAGCAGTGCCCACACACTGCATCTATTCCTCTGAGACACCCAAAATGAAGGAGTTATTTTATCTCCCCCAATCCATATCTTTCACTTGTCCTATCATTTATCTTTCTCTCCCTGTTGTATTTTATCGCTGTCTATCTTGTTTTACAGGCTTTGGGGAAATGAGATACAGAGAGAGAGAGAAAGAGAGAGCGAGAGAGAGGGGGAGGTAGAGAGAGAGAGAGACAAGGTGGCGTGTTTACTGTGCAGCTTCACAGCGTCTGTCGGTCCCTGTGGGAGAACCCGCTGGCCTTCACCTTGAGGTGTGCACGTACAGATAAACATGCCCCTGCTCGCACACTGAAACAGGCATAAGTGATTTTAAGTGGTTGTGGAAGCCAAATGGCAGCGTACACATTGTAAACGCTAAATCTTAAAGGGCTATAAAAGTCAGTTATTATTCCTGTAATTAACTCTGAGGCCACAGTCGATACTTTTCATATAATAACGAACAAATGACTACGGAAAATAATTTAAAGGGGTTTGTTCGTAGAGAGGAAGCTGCAAAGAATTATCACCAAAATGTTCGGGTCCCTTCAGCTTCGCCAAGTTTTAGAGTTTCAGCTCATTGATTAGTTGTCCAGCACCAACTTTTCTGTTTTGGTTCAGTGTCAGCGCGCTCATCGCTCCTTTAGCAGGCAGCTGTTTAATGTGAAAAGGCTCAAATAATCCCAGATATTATGCTCAGACCAAAAACTGAGTCAGAAGAGAATTTATACTGGACTTAAATCCATCAGCTGGACAGAAACATGAATGTTCATATCTGCTGGATGTGTAAACAAGCTACCACATAAACTGAATTTACCTTAATGTCATTCACAGCCAGTTCACGCTGCCCCCAAAATATCAGCTATTGCCTTTTTTTAACTGTGTGGGCTGTATTTTATTCATCTAAAAACACAAATCTCAAGCTGTGGAGCAAGTGTATTCAGAGCGTGTTCAAATCCACACAGTCTCGTAATCATGGGTTTCATCCCATTTTGGGTGTAACCTGCAATAAACCAATCAGAGTGTCATCTCCCTTTCCCTTTAAAGTCCAGATGTGCTTGCAGCTTGGCAGGTTGCTCTTATAATGGTGGATTTAGTAGAGGAAACAGTTTTGGTTCCCACATGAACATTTTATACTCGTCTATGTATTATGCATTTTGTTATGTTGATACTCTGCCCTGAATATAACAGTGATGTACACCATCGCTGACTCCAGAGCAGGTTTTTGTCGGTGAATCGTGCATTAACTTCCCCCCGGATGGCAAAGCACCAACAATGTGCCTGATCATTTTTAGACACATGGGCATTTAAAACTGTGTGTTGGTATGAATGAGGCAAAGAACCTTGTGTCATGCCCAGTGCTGCTTTGTGTATGATAACTAGGCCCCTAAGTTTTATTTTCATCTGCCGTCAATTATATAAGATACAAAACTATTTATATTCTAATGCTTTCCCTCCAGGATTGGTGGAGTTTATTGTATCTTATTCCAAGTGAACGTTAATATGATTTACAGGGTGCAGCTGGCTGTTTATTAAATTTTTTTTATTACGTAGACCCCAAAAAAATAACAGACCAACAATGCATTAGTTTGCCATCCATTCATATTTGAGATATTAGTCTTTAGAATGTGCCACAAATATATGATTTCATTAAATAAAACATATATTTTCTATCTTGTCACTCAAGTAAATGCTGAATTTATTTGGGACTAATTCAGCCGTAAATTATACTTTTCATTTATACATTGTATTATAATACACATATTTTTACAAATCTTCTATGTTGTTGTCTTGGTTTATATAATTCTTCTTCCTCTTGGCTGCAGGGACTGTAGTGAAACCCAATTCTCTTTAAAGTATACACTCTGAAATTCATCCACATTCGGTGCTTCATGATCACTTCTAGCATCAGACTTCTCCGTAGGAATGACTCCAAGTAAACTACAGTGTCTCTGAACATTGTGATGAAGGATTCTATCCCTCAGTGATATGCTGATTGGTTGAAAATAGTTTTATCACTTTAATATTTTATCAAGAGTATTAGAGACTCCTTTGTTTAAGTGGCTGTGTCTTTTGCGGATCCATGTTTGCAACTCGGCATGTGCACTGTGGCAACTTCCGAAGCAAAGTTGAAGCTCTTGCAGACGCACTCTGAGTTTATGTTCGTAATATCACCACCGTCCTCTCTTATGTGGACAAATAGTCTACATTGGTTTTATCCGTCCTGCAGCACTTGGTAAACACACTGCACAGAAAACAGTGTCTCCATTAAAGAGGAAGCTGAGCGCATTGTTTTCTTTGCCAAGAGACCGCCTCTCGCCGCTGCAGAAGTTTATTCTATGCATAGATAGATAAATATCACTGACCAGAGCGAATATCTATAATTCACTAAACTCCCATCTCCCTCCACTCATTAGCCTCGCCCACCATTCCCTCTTCTCCTTCATATTTACAGGATGTATCGCCGGCTCAGAAAAAATGGTTTTAAAACGTGTAACTCATCCTTAATATTTAGCGTTTTCAGATGTAAAACAATACAATAATAGTCTTCAGTCAAACATTTCAGCAATAATAAGCTTCATGAATGATTCAAGAGTCGAGAAATATATAAATAATGTTTATTAAATACCAGAGGGAAATTACAAGCCAGCATTACCAAACAAAGCACATGATGGTAACCTCCCTGATAACCTCTCTGTTTCCACTGTACACTCTGTTTTTATCTTGTCTCAGCTGAAGAATCCAATAAACTTCTGAACTGCTGCTTTTGATAAACAAAAATATACATAAATAATAATAAAAAAGAAAAAATCTGCTTTCCCAATTTGGCTAAAAATCTTTTTGAGGTGCACCAAATATGTTTTGGTACAAAAACAAGGAAATCTAATTTACATATCACCTTGTGAATTTTAAATTGCCCTAAGCTGTTAAAATCTCCCCTGCTCTGTTTTTGTTGTATTAAGCAGAGTTTAGTTCCATCTTTGATCCTTATTTTTCATTTAGGGGTTTTAAATAGGATTTGATGGGATAGTTGTTGTGAAGTCATTAGAGATCTGATAGTGATACACAAGCTGCCGTGGAGTTATTCATTAAAACGCTCCGGACTGGAGACGTTATGTTCTCCTCAGCCAGAGAGAGCTCCAATAGTTAGATGTTTTTAAAATGATTTCTTACAAAGAGGTGGAGGAGACGTGCAAATTCCACATACAGCCAGGACTGGAAACCATAAAGATGGACAACGCTTCTCCACTTGCTCCCATTATCCAGAAATGATGCTAGGAAATCTGCCTCCTCCATGTTGATGGATGGGGACATTGACCAAACTAAAAATTACACGTGAAATACCTCTTTCTCAAATTTTATTTGATGCTTAAAAAATGGGGTGAAACATCCTGATTGACAGCTGAGACTGACTTGTGATTGGTTCAATACTTAGACCTCCTGATCACCACTGCTCAGAATCTTGCAAGATGTGCAAATGTGCAAGATGGCAACAACTATACTTAATCTGGGATTTTTCCCATTGCTGATATAAGAATATTGATCTGTGCAGTTTTAAATACAAGTTAAGTCTCACATCTTCATATGTTTAATGTAATTCTGACAGAATCAAGTCTACAAAACAAGAATTGTACATGTGATACAATATGAATTGTATTGTTACAGTTAGTTATTATATCTAAATGATGCTGTAAACACGTCACATATCTCTAAATCCTTCTGATTACATATTATTGCACTAATTAGTCATCATCACTGACAACACTGTCCAGTAATGAATTCAGGCAACTCGTCAATATCAACACCGATTGAGCCAAACTGCGACAGTTAGGCCAACTTTATTCATTCATGTGATTGGAAGCCAAAGCAGGCGACTTGAATAATGAAAAAGAAAAGTGTAGCTTAAACAATAAATAAAATAAAAGCCATACGCTCATATTTCTTTATAATTTACTCCCTTCTCGTCTTTCTTCTCCTCGTCCCGGCCTCTGTCTCCTTGTCTCAATAGGTTTTCTGCACCGTTGGATAATGTGAAAATTATTCATGAAAACCAAGTCGGCAACATCTCTATTGTAGGCACTCGTACGGTAAAATGCACGGCAGCTCTCAAACTTTCCTGCAGCAGCGTCTCTGGAATCCTCCTCCTCCTCCTCCTCCTCCTCCTCCTCCTCCTCCTCCCCCTTCACAGGAGCGAGACAGAAAATACTAGTGACCGACACGGTGATCGTTCGTCTTATCTTCAGAGCCGAGACACGTTCCTGTCATCACAGGAACCAGAAACGATATAAATCATGTCACTGACAATCTACCTTGTCACATGAATAAAATACATCCAGACTTCTTACTCATTTCCAAAGGGAATCAGCTCGACGTCTGATGGAATAGAAGAAGCTACAAGTTTTATATCGTACATGCCTGTTCCAGCGTCTGGGAGTCAGTCAGCCAGTCAGTCCACTGGGGCGTTGAGTCTTCATGCCTCGTCCGTTTGAAAATAGAAAATAACTGATAGTAACGGTAACTTGTGAAACGCAGAGAACTTGTTAGGATCCTGTCTGGTAACTGAGGTCGATTAAATATTCAGAACATTTCTCTGAAAAATCGGCCGACCTGTATTAATTATTTAATATAAATATCATTTCAACACGTTTTTCGGGGACTGTATAATTAAGTAACTGCATCACTTATTCATCCATTTACTGTAACTGCAGCTGTGTTGGTTACTTTTGTTGATTTCCTTTAACAACAGTGTGTTCATGTTGATTCGTAGAACATAGCAAACTCAATTAAAAATTCAGGACATGCAGTTTTTCCATGTGATCCTGTGTTCTGAGGCGTTGCAGACATTTTCGTGTGCGCTCACTTTTGATTTCACCTCCAAAGAGAATCTGATTTTGTCTGAATCTGCTCTTTGCATCGTCCACACCCGTTGTCGCTCACTTCCATTGTGGTTATGTTTCTGTAGTTTCTGTTAATGCGCTCGTGTGAGACGTCTCGGCCACTGTCGTTTTCTTAAAAAGTTGCCAGATCAAATTAGAAGGTGATGATAAATCTGTCATTTTTATTTTATTCATTTTTACGAAATGCTGTTTCTGTAATAGAGAGAGAGAGAGAAAGAGTAGGAAATGTGCTCTAGGTCTCTCTCTCTCTCTCTCTCTCTCTCTCTCTCTCTCTCTCTCTCTCCCTCTCTTGTATTTTATAACCATCTAACTCAATCTGATAGCAACTAATGAGTGTGATTACTCTAGAAGCTGCTAATAGCTGTAGCTAATCCCCCCTCTGCCCCTTTCATTTCATCTCACTCCACACATCTCTCATCTTTTTGACTTTGCATGCCACTGTTACTAAACGTGTGGCCCCTGAACCCCCACCCACCCCTCCTCATCCCCAATTATCCATCACTGATGACAGTTGGCAATGAAGAACAATTAGTTGCGGTGTGTTTTGATGTTTTGCTGTTGAGTTCTGTTGGAATCGTTTGACTGACTGACCTGTAAATGAGAATTTGTCTTTTGAACATTGCCACTTTTCATCAAACGTGAGAATTCTGTCTGTCTTTACTTTTTCTTTTCTTTTGACGGGGGAGTCGAAATCACGATATTAACATTTTCTTCTGTGAAGTTTTTCGTCGAGGTTTTCAAAACGAAGGTTAAAAGGTGTTGCTGACTCTCAGTCCCCAGAGCAGCTGGAGTGGATTAATTTCTATAGTTATTTACACACAACAACAAAAAATGTAGATTTCCTGCCAGTGGAAGATCGATCGATCACGTAGTTCTTGCTATTCTCATTAATTGAGATCAGCAGGCAAGTCCCATCTGTGTATACCCATACCAATATTTCTCTTTGAAATATAATCAATTTTATTTTGTGTTCATCAAAATTGTGGAAATGCTTGAAGCTGAATGTGTATGAGAGTTTTGTGTTAAAAGCCATATAGCGAAGGGGTCGGTACATTGTGTGTGTGTGTGTGTGTGTTCGTTGGGGGGGGGTTGAGGTGTCAGGTGCAGATATTTGTTGGCGCAGTAATGAATGTGATAAGAGTGAGAGATAGAAGGGATTCAGAGCAATACTTCAAAGAGGAAAAGCCTGGAGTGTCACACGGAGAAACCTTCTCTCAAGGTTATCACTCTTTCCACACGCTCTTCCTTTTGTGTCTGTGCATGTTGAGCCATGATAACGATGAATTAAGCCACATTAAGAGCCGTGGACACATGTACACACAACTGCACTGATGAATGTAAAGCACAAATTGGACCTGAAGCCTTTTCCGCTGGATGAACTTGTCAAAAGCTGCAAATGTGAGAGTTGAGAGTCGAGAGCTGCCAGAGTTGCAGCCCTCAAATTCACAAATGAGCGAAAAGTCACGACAAGACATTTAAATATAGTTTCTGTTATTTTTTTTCTTTCTACATCTGACCTATAAAATAAGTTGTGCACAAATGCAAAGGAGCGCTGAGTTGAGTCATCGCTGCAAAAACTCCATTAGGACGACTCCCACCTTTACAGGAGCAGAGCGGAGGCATCACATGCAATCAGCTGTGCATCACTACTTTATTTGTGCAAGTGTATTGTATGCACATAAATAACAAATGCATACAGAAGTGGTGTGTAGGTGCAGCTTGGAGATGTGTTTTGCTAAGTGCCATGTCCGCTTATTGTTTAGATATAGTTTGCTGTCTGGTTTTGGCTCTTAAATGTATTTTCCCTTCTGATCGACTTGTCTCAGACACACACACACACACACACACACACACACACACACACACACACACACACACACACACAGTTTAAACCTACTTACTCTTCTCTCCCCCTTCTCTGATTTGCGGCTGAAATATTATAATATTTCTGTTCCTCATAAATCACCGTGACAGGGAAGGGCCACGTTACACCCGAGTATAGGAACTCCCTCACTTTCTTTCTTCCTCCGTACCTTTTTATCTGTCTGATATTTGCGCTCTCTTTCTCCCTCCCTGCGCCTCCCTCAGGGATCGACACATGGCTTCTCATCAGCGCGGGAGAACGTCAACAGCAGCCTTGTCCCCCGGGTGTGTTTCTTAACTCTCCCTAATTGGCATGTGCATCATGACACAACAGTGGGCCCGTGTGTGCTTCTCTCTGCAACAAAAGACATTTAGTAAAACTAACGAGCGCAGCCTCTATGTGACACCTATCCAAAACTAGTGGTACATCCTTGAAATGAATTAGTAGAAAAAAGTAGAACAGTCACAGAGAGTCTGAGAGGCGACAGGAAACACACGCTCATGTGGGAGCTGCCTTGACATGGAGCAGGTCCAGAGACCACACCCATCACACAGTTGGTGCCACCGCTGCCTAACTACCAGGTCCCAGCTGGGCTCTTTAATAGCAAATAGACTCACACAAGACTCTGACTACCTGCATTCTACAGCTTCCTCCCATATCCTGCTCTTACCATTTAAAGCCTGGTGAAGCCTTGGTGTCGCATCTGTATTTTTCCGTCTGGGAATAAACCATGCAACACCGACAATAATCCAAATCACAGCCATTGGCGTCCACAGGTTTTTTTCTACAGCACAAATATCATCTTGCAAAGACTTGGAATTCAATTGATGCAGCAGGTGATCTGTCAGCTACCAATGGTCTTTCTCAAGGCAACTCTCACATGCAGCCTGTTGTTATAAACCCATCACATACATGAGAATGGGGGTAAAATGTGATCTAAATGACTTTGGCTGTGGTGTTATCGTTGGTGCTGGGATGAGTTTATCTGAAATAGGTGAAAACCTCGAGGCGGACCGGCCACGACCTCGTCAGGCTCCACTCCTGTCAGCCAGTAACACAAATCTGAGGCTGCAGTGGACACAGGCTCAACAACACTGGACAGTTGAAGACTGGTTGGAAGTAATCTTAATTCCTGCTGAGGCTGCAGATAGTTGGCATCAACAGAAAGAATCCATGGACCCAGCCTGCGTGTGTCATAAGTCCAGGCTGGTGCTGGTGGTGTAATGGTGTGGGGAATGTTTTCCTAGAGCACATTGCACCCCTTAATAACAATAAATCATAATGTGAATGCAGCAGAGTGTTGTTGCTGACCATGTGCATCCCTTTATGGCCACAATTTACCATCTTCTATACCTACAGCATGAACACGATAATGAGTTCAGCGAAACTTCACTGGCTCCCACAGCTGCCAGATCCGAATCAAATAGAACAGCTTTACGATGTGGTATAAGAGGAGATATGCGGCATGAATGTGCAGCTGACAAATCTGCACGTCGTCAGGTTTTAAAAGGAAACACCACAGTTAATCACAACTAACATTGAAAAAGGTTTAGAAAATTCATTTTTTTGAGACACATCATAAAGAACACATGTGAACACAATGTTGTTCAGATGTCTCAAGTGGACAATCTGAAAAGAAAAGGACTAAAAAGAAATGAGGCCGTTTGCATGAAAAGATCATTTCATCATCAAGGGGAAAACGCAGCAGTTCAGTAAGTAGTTAAGAGGCTGTAACATGTAATATCACAGGTAATCTTATTCTGAGAATCGACGAGTGGAATTCAATTCATTTTCGAGCAGCTGAAGTTGAAACCCTGTGGAGTTCAGGAGCTTTTGAGGTTCCTGGAAAATGTGAGAAAGTATGGTATATAACTTTGTATGCGCCTCCTCTGTGAACCCCCATTAGGTTTCCCATCGGCTCAAGGCGATTGAAATAGCAGACCTTTCACTACACATTAGACATGGACGTCTTTCTCCATTGTCTCCCTGAGAGCACTGATACAGTACCTCTCCCTCTGCCTCTTCCATCTTCATCTTCAGCGTCCGTTCTCCCTCCCTGCGGACACTCGCCCTGCTGCAGCCCCCCCCCTGTTATGAACCAATGAAACTTCCCTACGACCCAAACGCCCTAATATATTATTCTGCTGAAGTTCAGGGTCATTTGTCTCTCAGAGTCGTGGGCCTGTGTCCAAAGAAAACTGCGTCTTCAAGAAGCTCAGCCACCTCATGCTGGAGCTTTCTGCTGACTTAATGATTTATAACATATGCAGTGGTTGGACTTCAATGACTTTATCTTGAAACATCTGTAACATAAAATTGAATAATTGAGCAGCATGCGAAGCAGACGATGGGTTGGGGGTAAAGAGCGGGATATCCCATGTTCAGTGCTTGATTCCCATGTGTCTGATCATAAAATTTAATTTCTGTTGGCGACATGGTTTACCCTCCCCTCTACACTTTTATCAATTTGATCTCTTTGATCTATTTTTTAATGAAAGCCTGGAGCCAAAAGCATCAGGATCGCTTGCAAACCATTGAAGTTGTGCGAGCTCTGCCGCAGCCATTGGACTGTGAATTTGAACAGCGATGCATCAGTGCATCATTTTTGAAATACTCACCAGAGAGTAGTGTTGGACAGATTCCTACAATGAAAAAGACCTTGACTGCCACTACAGAGATTTTCTCCTTCCCGCTTCGGAGAAAAGACGCTGTAAGTCATGAGCACAATTTCTCTTTTCTGATTATCTTAAGGGATTGGTTCACATCTTTCAAGTCTTACTGCAATACCCACATGCTCATGTGCACACTGAGATGGTTCCTTTTTCTTTTGTGATTCGCTCACTGGCTGTGAAGAGTAAAAGATGGCAAAAGACAAAAGACAAGACACTGTAAATATACTTACTGTTACCTATACATCAGCCATTATATATTACAAAAATGATTCCTAAGATGTTCTTATCAAACCCCTGTTACCAGAAAATATGATTGAGGCTTGATATTTTACAGTTTAACCATTATATTTATCATGAATTACTAGAAATAAAAAGAAAACACAAATACAAACAAATATATAGAACTTGAACAAAGACAATAAACCCATTATTTTCTAAATTAAATGTTTCATATCAGCAAACATAAACGTTGATACTGATGTGTCGGTGAATGGCTCATATGTGCAGATTTTTATCGGCCAACTGATAAATCAGACAGTCTCTTTGCAGTATTGTATTTTAATTTTATGTAAAATGATTCATTATTTTATAAGCAGCATTTTACTGCATATTCAGTTAATATGAAGAAAATATAAACCTTGGTTGGTTTCATCTATTAACGACACAATATTTAATGAACATTTTAATAAAAAAAAGAAAACATGTTCAAATATAATTCATATAAGAGAACAGATTTGAAATAATATAAGAACAGTGGTGGAGTATGTGTAGTACGTGTAAAGAAGCATAAAACCATAGGAAACTCTAAAATTGCACCAAATCTTACTGAAGTGAATGTATTTAGTATATTAGACCCTCAATGTTCAGTCAAATGAGAAGAAAAAATGTTTGGCAGAGTAACAAATAATATTATCTATATGTTGTTTAAGCAGACTACACATCAAGCTAAACTCAGGAAATGCATATAAATAAACGTACAAGTTAGGCAACTCCATTTGCTTTTTGATAATTAATCAATATAAAATTTAAAGTATTGATTATAGTTCACATTTGGAGCTTTATCTCAAACTCATCATTTAACTTGACCAGCTCTCTCCCTGTTACTAGTTAATATGACGAGTCACGAGCCTAACCAATCACATCGTATGGTTCGGTCGCAAAAATGAGCAGCTGAGATCACGAGGAGTTCCTCTTATATGAGTCAGTCAGAAACCCAGTCGGTGCTGAAAATAAATATTAGTAACTCTTCGATTTCAAGGCTGTTAAGAAGAAACAGTCGGCGAGTAAATGAAAATACTCAAGCATAATCTAGTGTGAGCAAGGTGTGAGCCTGCTCATTCACAGAATCTTCTGAAGGAGCGAATAAGAGGCTTCGTAGCAGATTGCACCGTGACTCAGTTTAGCTAAGAGCAACATCCAATGCAAAGGAAACCAAGGAAACTGCTTCATTGTTGAAGTTAGAGATCCCGGGTGACGATCAGGGTGGTAAGGTGGTGCAGTGGTTAGTTACTGTTGCCTCATAGTAAGAAGGTTCGTCCAGGGTGTTTTTCGAGTTAACATGTTCTCCCTGTGTCTGTGTGGGTTTTTTCTGGGTACTTCCACTTCCCCCCACAGTCCAAAGACATGCACATTGGGGATGAGGTTAATTGAATTTTACCGCAGGTGTATGTGTCCCTGTGTGGTTGTTTGTCTCTCTGTGTTGGTTCCTTAGATACGCTGGATGTACCCCTCCTCTCGCCCAATATCAAATATCAGCTGGCTTGACTCCAGCTCCTCCTGCAATCCTCAAAGGACCAGTGGTATGGATCATGGATGCACTGATGAATCAGGGGTTAGGTCTAAGCTTTGTAGGCCCCAACGCAGAATGTTTTTTGGGTCCAGGTCGATCAGACTTAACTTTCATTCCAATCACTTGTCACTGATCCCGTTCCTGCTTGTCGGCGCCCTGGACATCTTCATAACCTGTGCTGTTCTTTCTCTCTTTCCTGTCTTTCCATTTCTGCCCACAGATGGTGGACCTGGCCTGGCTGCACCTCAGTGTTCCCCAATCTCTACTGCACATTTTTGTGAGGTCAGACTAACTCGGCCAACTCGAGTCTGACCGCTGCTGGTGCAAAATCTGAAGCCTCTCCCGTGTCGCCCGATTCTCGTAGAGCACGTGGTCCCTGCTCATGATCATCCGACACGGGAGGGGAGGGTGGACTCAATCAGCCGCTGCTGATGTGTCAGGTGAGAGGTCTGGCGCCAGGTGAGGGAGGATTGTGTGGCTGGGTCATGATAGTGATGCAGATTGGCGAGGACGTTCAAGGTGCAGCATTCGACTCTTCTTAAACACACATCCTCTGTGACTGCTGCTGCCCTAGTTTCATGTGATGGACCTTTTTGTACTGATCTGTTTACTTGCATTTTGCCAAAACAGCAGTCTGATCAGCCTAATGGGGAAGTGCAGCATCACGATATCCCTGACACCAGCATTTTGACAAAATGTGATTTCATGCGTTAAAACACGTGGATCGAAACGTGTACAATATTGACATAATGTTTCATAACACACAGATGATTGCATAAGACGAAGTGACAGATTCGTTTACAGATTGTATTATTTAACAAAAGAATGATAATGGTGTCGCACGTTGAATAACTCTGACGTTTGCATAGGACATATCTCCACCTTCTTCCATCTCACCTGTCACCTCTGTCCCACCTCGTGATAACATCTGTCAGCCGTCTACGACACAACAACAAAACCCGTCTTTTATCCCACTGGCACTTTTTTTATGTTTGCACTGCACTTGTCTTGATAGGAACCATCACGGTGTGAGCAGAATGTACGACTTGAAGATAAACACGGTGAATAAGCGTAAAGCTGCTCTCCTGGATCATCGATCTGTTTTTATACGAGGACGCTCACATTGTGCATGGCCTACATTAACAGCAGCCACTCTGGTGAGGATCTGGAGCAGACGGGACATTTGTCATACTCTTCTCTGTCCTCCTTTCTGTGCACGCACTCCTCACACAGATCGCACACAGATTCACAGCTTATTGATCTAATACTGTTGCTGTCTCCACTGCTCTGACTGCGACTGCTCCCCTCTGCTCTTTCCTGTCCGAGTGTCCTCATGATCCGTGTTTCACGAGGACACACGGTGGAGTGGATCTGCTGTTTCTTTTCATTTGAAAGGTTTTAATTAGTACCACAGCATTTTTCTGCATTTCCCTAATTTCTACACTATGCATGACTCAACTCCTGCTCGTTAGTTTGTGCAATGACATGCTGTTGGTTTGTTTCCATGTATATTCAGAGAGGCTCTGCTTGCTGGTGGTATTTTGAAGCCAGGGAGGTGGGAGGTCCGCTACACCCTGAACCTGTGGTGCACCACTGCCTCCATGTGGACGACAGTAAAATATGAAGGGAGACCTAAAAGCATCTCACAGCTACAATAGTTGACCTCTTTAAATATGGCTGATGTGTCTACTTTCCCTGTAAATCACAAACACCTTTAAAGAATCTATTTTTTTTTTTTTAACCACACAATCTTTGTATCTATAATAGGAATCATTTTCCCATTTTGATTGTTTTAATGTTTATGCAATTTTTCCTCCATTCCAACATGGACTAAATCACAGGCTTCACCAATCTGCTTGTCAGGATTGATTTGTTTAATTGTATTTGTTAAGTCAGGCACAGTAAACTTATTAAAAGACTATTCAGTCATAAATTACGTATGATAACATATGAAGTTATGCAAAACAGTAATTTAGAAATGTCCAAGATTCAGTATTTATGTCTCTAGTTGACTCCTGGTTTCAGTTGCTCCACTTCCAGTATCTTGACGCACAGTATGGCCTCATGTTATATTTATACACTAATTAAGATATTGTGATCATGAAGAAATAGTTGTGTCAAAGGAAGGTATATTACACAAGACTCTAATTAGTATAATTAGTATTTTTATATCATTGGTTTGTGGTTGATTGTGTATTTTGACATGTCGATATTTATTACCTCTGCTAAGGAAGCTATTTTTTTTTTTCTTTGTTGGTTTGACTTTCAGCAGGTTTACTTAAAAACTTGTTCTGACCAGCTCATTTTAGGCCACAACAATTAAGGGAGGTCTACACAGATAGCTTGAATCAAAGCAACATATTTTAATATAATCAACAGAATAACAACATGTATGAATGTCAAGTCAGTTGTCAGTGTGTGGTGGAGGTGTGGAATGTAGTGAAAACCGTGTGTATGTAGCTTGTGTTGTATGGCAGAGAGCAACAGTACAACCAAGGAGCAGGAGCTCGGCTGTCCAGGGAGAGAGCGAGATCAGTCGAATGCAGCCTGGCCTTTATACTCGGCCTTGCAGGTGCAGTGAGTCAGCAATCAAGGGAAGGCGGAGCCTCCCAGTAACCAGGAAGTCAGGCAAAACAAAGCAGCAAACCACCTGCAACAGAGAACCTTTGGTTGCTGTTTTGCATGTCAGATAGAAAAGTCAGAGGATTATAGTCAGTGAATACTGTGACTGGTGTTGACCCAGAGTCCACATACACTTAAAAAAACTGTAGGGACCAGATCAGGGCCAGTGCTTCTGTCTCCACAACTGAATAATTCAATTGGTGACGCTTTAACTTACGTGAGAAGAAACAGACTGGGTGGTCAATGCCCCCTCCCCCTTCTTGCGACAGTACGGCTCAGGCACCAACTCCACTGGCATCCACCTGAATTTTAAAAGACTTCTCAAAGTTTGGAGCTGCAAGCACAGGAGAGCAACAGAGCAGGCTTTTCACAGCAACAAAAGCAGCTTGACATTGGGGAGACCACACAAATACAGCCTTTCTACCAAGAAGGTTTGTCAGTAGGGCCACCACAGAGGAAAAACTTAGACAAAAACACCAGTAATACCCAACCAAACCCAAAAACCTCCCCAGCTCTTTCTTTGTTGTTGGCACTGGGTACTTTTCCATAGCCTCAACTTTGGCCCTGACGGGTCGTACTTCCCCTTGGCCCACAACCTTACCCAGATAAGTTACTGTGGCCTTAGCAAACTCACATTTTGACAAGTTAATTGTCAGATTGGCCTCAACCAGATGATCAAACACAGCCTTGAGACATTGAACATGACCGTCCCAAGAGTCATTGAACACAACAACATCATCTAAATACCCATTACATCCAGAAAGCCCTTGCAAAACCTTATTCATTAGGCGCTGGAGTGTTCCGCAACCCAAATGGCATGATGTGGTATGAACAGTCCCCCAGGTGTAATAAAAGCACAGATGTCTTTTGCCCTTTGTGTCAGTGGTACTTGCCAATAGCCCTTCAAAAGATCCAGCTTTGTCACAAATATTGCACTCCTTACCTCATCCACACAATCCATGGCATTGGGTAACAATCCGGCTTAGTGATAGCACTGACTCTTCTGAAATCTGTACAGAACCTATCAGAAGCATCAGATTTGGGGACCAACATCAGTACCATCATCTGTATCAGTTACATCCTTCTCTGATTCATACTTGTTGAACTTCACATTCATAACTTACTCAAATTCACGTTACTGCTGTTGTCTTGTTTTTTTTTAAGGATGCAACCTTTGCATGTCTTCTTATCTTGGACGTAGATCTAGTTCATCACAGTCTTTAGTCCGAGCTGGTGGTTGTCTCTCTCTGTGAAGCACAGTGTTAGTCTCTGTTGGGCTGCAGTTTTCCTCATCTGTGTCAGCCCTTGGTGCTTCCTGAGATCCCTCTGGGTAGAGAGATTCGTGAGCTAGGTGTATTGTTCTCTTTCGTACAGACTTGGGAACAACCAGGCGGTTTCCACGGAAGACCAGCGGTGACTCAACTGCAAGCTCATGACGTACCAGGAAGTACGGCTGTATCTCGTCTGGGAGTGACTTTTTCAACTTGGGCCACCCTGAGTGAAGGACTTGTCGTAGTTGTGTAAAGAGCAGTCCTTACATTCGGCTTTGAAATCTGCGAGCGGCAGTGCAGTCAGTAGAGGTAAAATCTCGGCTATCTCTGAGACTAAGTCCTGTTCAGGATCTGCAGCAGTACAGGAGTTGCTGAGTGGAACACGTGAGAGGCAGTCTGCCATGATGTTCTGGCTACCTGCACGATACTGCATGTCGTACTGGAAACACATCAGTCTAGATGACCAACGTGCAACTCTCATGCCAGCTCTGTTCATGCCTCTGGTGCTGAGTAGCGTTGGGAGGGCTTTGTGATCAGTTCTGAGTGTCAATCTGTGTCCCCACACATAAGTTCTCCATTTTTCAACTGCCCACACACAGGCGAGTGCCTCCTTTTCTACTGTGGAGTACTTCCTCTCAGCAGCTGATAGGGTGCGGGTAGCGAAGGCAACAATGCGCTCTACATTGTCTGAGTGCAACTGCGTCAGGACAGCACCCAACCCATAATCTGAGGCATCTGTGATGATGAATGTTGGCAGTTTGGGGTTGTAGATGGAGAGCACTGGGCTCTTCAGAAGCATCGTTTTGAGTTTAATGAAGCTTTTATCGTCTGCAGCAGTCCACTGGAATTCAGCTTGTGTATTCGTGAGGAGCAGTTGTCTCAGTGGTTCCACCACTGTCACATAGTTTGACAGGAACTTGCTGAACCACGAAGTCAAGCCCAAGAAGGAACGTAGTGCTGCCATGTCTTTCAGTGCAGGAGCTTCCGCAATTGCAGTCAGATGTTACCTTGATTCTGATTATCACTTGCCTGCTTGTGACGGTCAGATGATGGTGTTTCTGTACTGGCGCAACCGGAACCGGCTGGTGGGAGAAAACAGCGTGGCATTTTTGGCCGCTGCCTCCACTTGGCATGAAATGGTCGGGGCTTTGTCCAGCGTGAGATCCTCTTCTAGTAGCATCTTGTCCAAAACCACACGGCGCAGCCAAAGCTCTCAAATCCGCCACATACTGTGTAACAGTTTCATCAACCCTCTGCAGACGCCGTCTGAATGTGTCTGCATGCTAGCACATTCACTTTTGGGATGAAGTGCTTCACTAGCGTGGCCATGGCGTCCTCATAAGTTGTACCTTGCTCACAGCGTACAGCACATTTTCTCACTCTCTGCTCCCTCTTTCACTCTTCACTGCCTCTCCTCACCTCCTACTGGTGGGGAGGAGTAACTGCTGTAACAGCAACCAAGCATTAATTTGTCTGTAAACACAACAATACTCTTCAGTTTCCTTGTAAAGGACATCTTCTTCCACGGTGGTGTCGGCGTCTGAATCCGTTTTTTTCACTTTAGCTTTTCCAACTTTCCGAGGTATCGCATCACCTGAAAGCTGCATCTTTTCGGGGACACACCTTCATCCTCGACAGCCTGTTTCAGCCTCGCTAGAAGAACGCTCTTCAAACCCGAAGTGTCCAAACTTCTTCGCTTCAGCTCGGATTTAAGGTCTTAATTCTGTTGCAGGTGCAGTGAGTCAGCAATCAAGAGTAGGGGGAGCCTCCCAGTAACCAGGAAGTCAGGCAAAACAAAGCAGCAAACCACCTGCAACAGACAACACAGCCAGGGAAACACATAAGGCCAGGGCCGTCACAAACTGCTGAACCGATTTTGATCAAATTTTGTCGAGGGGTCGGTTATGACCAAGGAGGAACCATTACATTTTGTATGCAGCTTTTCACTTTCTTCAACATGGAGAGATGGGTATTTTCCCTTGGCAGAAGTATGTACTCTCTAAGCATCATTCTACTTTCTTTTATATGATGATGATGATGTGGTGCTGCAGGTTATGATATTGTCATACTTTGTGATGCTCAGGAGTGTTCAGGATCAGGATTTTTAATAACAGGAAATAATCTTTAAGTGTGGGGCTGGGACAGCCAGTAATACTGTGTGTTGCAGCAGCAGCAGCCAGTTCTGGAAGGAATTAAAAAATAAAACTGGGGGATCAGTTTGTCTGCAAGTCCAGCAAAGGTCTCTCACTCTGGGGCTGTCAACACGTGAACATGTGCTGGGGAACATGAACAGCAGCCTTGGCTTAGGGGCGTGCATGTGTGCGTGTGCGTGTGTGTGGTGTCCAAGTATTACTGTTGTGGGGACCTAAATCTGTCTACAATGTCACATTATAGCGGCTTGTCTTCCTTGGGAAGAAAAGCAAGTCCCTGTAAGCAAACCAGTAAATTTGGTGAAGACATATTTTAGGGTTAGCTTTAAGTTAAGTTTAGGTTTAGGTTTAGGTTTGGCTAAGGGTTAGGCAATTAGTAACTATGGTTCAGGTTGGAGTAAGTCTCCAGGAAATAAATATAAGTCAATGTGAAGTCGAGTTTGTGTGTGTGAGGGTGTGTGTGTGTGTCAAAACATGCATTTCCTCTGCAAAAGAACACATTTATCTATACTGAATCTAGTTGGCAGAGACTAAATATGAGACCACAAAAAACCCCAATAATCTGTTGTTGACCAAGACCCTGACCCCAGAGACAGAAACAGTGAAAACACACTTTCTCAAAATACATCTTAGTAAACATCTCAGTTTGTGTTCCCTGGAGCTACATGAACTATTTTATTTAATTTTTACGAGTGAGAAGTAGCATAGACTCAACAATATTACATTAAAAAGGATGTGTAGCCATTATATAGAAAGGTGTATAATGCATCCATGTGGGGAAAACACAACTTAACTTTTTACATTTCTTTTAAGTTTTACTTCATTCTTAATTTTCCCCTTTTGAGGCTGTAATGGCTGTCACCGCCATGGGCCACCCCCAAACCCATAGGAGGTCTACCTAAATGCCAACTTCTGAGTATCATTGTGAAGAAAGAGTTTGGATTTTGGGATATGCCTTCATGCGTTCGACAAAGAGAATCTAGATCAAAGACAATGCCTGTATTTTTGTCAGGGTCCTTTGGGAGAACTGTTCTGCCGCGGAAGTTGAAAGGGAGTGTGATAAGTGAGTTTGTGTGGACTAGAATTACAATTTCACTTTTCTGTGCTGGAAATAAAGTTGCATTTTGTTTTAGAGAGATGAAAGATTTAAGCACTCAAAGATTTCATGGTTTCGCTTTGTTTACACACCTATACTGTAGCTCGTCTGAGCTGTCACAGCAAGAGACTTTCTCCAGTGTCTTTAGGGGTCAGCCTCCCACCACGTGCAATATACCACACACTGGATCCATAAGGAGAGCATCAGTCAGGCAGAAAAACAAATCTGTATGAATGGGAGTAGATGGAAGAAAGAATTGTTTCCCACCTCTCATTAAACTAAGGTGTCCATGACAGATCTACGTTCTTTTTACACGTCAAACAAGTTTTTTTCAAAGATGGTTTCTGCGATTTTAGGTAGTTCTTACCACACATGGTTTACAGCTGAGACTGATGGTCAAGTGTGTGTATTCCCCTTATCACGGGTGCAAGATGGCAGCTATCAAATCCGAGATATTTTTATTTCATCTCTGGATAGTGGGAGCAAGTGGAGACGTGTTATCCATCTTTCTATACAGTCTATGTGCAATAGCCACACAAATAATTTATTGAAATTGGAATTCATTAACTTTCCGTCAGTCAAATGCTCAACCAGTCACTTGAGAAGTAGCAGACACTGTGAAGAAGAATGTCTGGTGTTGAATAATTCAAACCAGAACAGAAAGAACACAGTTTCTTCTCTTGTCAAAGTCATAGATTTGACTCTGAGAACATCGCTTTGCTTTCAACTGCCAGACGCTGCACCATTTATTGACAAAACTAATTCTATATGTGGTAAAATGACAAGATCATACTGTTTCTCACGCTCGACACAGTCGTTTTTTAACTCCTCAAGCCTAATGTCAGTACAAGCTGGCAGCTTGTCGTGTAGCTGGAGTAAAGGCTGCTGCAGCATCATCAGTATGAGCCATACAGCCTACAGGCTGTTAATCAGAGTTACTGGAGAGGGAAAGCAGCGCAGGCAGCCAGTGATGTTCGAGGAAGAAGTTTGATGTGAAGGGCTGTCAAAACTTTAGACACTTTGATCTGCTGCAGTCGCTGCAAGTTCATCTGATGAAAAATGACTATTATCCCTGTAATAGATGCATCATTTTACCATATTTAAAGTGTGATTAAACTAGACGTGTGTAGGATACACTAAATAGTGTAAGATATATTTGTGCCTATTATATCAATATGTGTTGTCTTTGACCTCTGTACATCCTCAACCCCATCTGGTACATTGATCTCTGTATTTGCTTTGGAGATGGGCATACCTACTTGTATATGTGCACTCAAGTTTGTGTAAATTTAATTGCATACGTTGCCTTAAAATTGCTACACGTGTACATTTTACACTTTTATATTCTGAATAAAAAATTGTGTACAAATTTCAATACTTAAAATATAATTTTTTTTACTTTGAATTTTCATTATTCACACATCTTTTCCTCAATCTTTTCTTTTTACCTGTAATCCAATCCCTCTCATTCATTGCACCGTAGTACTGTCCCACCACACATTTAATTTGTGTATGTTACAAACCAAACCTTTGATTTCTTAAATCAAAGCAGACTCTTTACACATCGAACAAAATGTTATGAATACAAATTAACATCCCTTTAAAACAGTTACATCGCAAAGTGGACATTGAAATCTTCATGAAGGAGCATTTATTGTATTAAAGTGCATTAGTTTTAGCTGGAACTGCCTAATAGTGTGTGGATCTGAAGCAGAACATTCTGCATCATGTGTTTTATGACATTTAGTACATTGACTATATTTTGAATAAAGTTAAAGAACTGACAAGACCTCCATCACTGAGTTTCACTATGGAACGACAATGTAATAACCAGAAAATGTTTTTACTCTGAAAAGGATCAAAGGAAGCGCTTTCGAATATTTCCGGTACAGCACCGGAAGCGGCTGTCACACCAACTTGTGCAGAAACTTCTTAAATGTGATAAATTAAAAAAAGATACGTAGTTGTTCTCATCACTCAAACATCCCGCTGTGGGTTTGAACTCCTCAGTTAAAGTTGACAACGACTTTCTATCCTGTAAATTATTTTTTTAAACGCATCATTGGGAACCGACGTTCTCCTGCTAGCTCGACTAAGCTAGGCTAGGCTAAACTCTGCTAAAACTAGGCTAAGCTCTCCATGGCCCCTCTCCGGGTCCTGTGTGTTCACGGTTACCGACAGAACGGCGGCTCGTTCCGGGAGAAGACGGGAGCTCTGCGGAAGCTGCTGAAGAAACACGTGGAGCTGGTTTATGTGAGCGCGCCTCACAGTCTCCATCAGGTCAGAAGTGAAGGTGGGTCGTCATGGTCGTCGTCGTCGTCGTCATCATCATCATCATCATCATCTGTTCCCAAGAGCTCACACTTTAGAAGTTCGTGTCAGGGAAAGATTCAACTTCAGGTGGACGCAGTTAATCCTTAGATGGAGTAAAGTCACTAAAGTTACTAACAACTAAATGATAATATGAGAACATGTCTTTGTTTACATGTTATAATTATGGACAGTATATTTCCATTTAGAGCAAACAAATCATGGTAGTGTTCTTGTCCATATTAATCATATAATTCAAACATTCACAGTTCAGGCTGGAAAAAGTTTTGAATTATTAAATGGACAGTATTTAGTTTATTTGGATAGATTTTTTTTTAAATGACTGAACAATTGAAGTTCATCTGCCTCCAGAGCTGCAATGATTAGTCAAACTAAAAGAAAACCTATCTGCGTTCATGTAATGGTCTATGTCTGGGTGCAGCTGGTTATCTATAACTATAACATTGTCGATTAGTAATCTTTGGAATTTGAACTTTGGAAAGAATGAAGACTCCAGGAGGATGTGTAGAGGATTTCTCATGATTTCTTGACTTTATCAAGATTGATTTGATTAAGAAAATGCTTTGCAGATTAGTCCACGATGAAAAGAATCATTAGTTTAATCGACCTTTAATGAAAACAAGGACATAATGAGATATTACATTCATCTGTCACACACTGTGCTCATGGATTTGTCAACTGTGGTGCCTCTCTTTGAATTCAAACACAGCACAATAACCTTTGTTCCTTTCAGAAGCTCCAGAGAAGGAGAGTGGTTCAGGCCCGGCCCCCGGAGGTGACGAGGACCCCAGGGGTTGGTGGTTTTCTGACGTCCAGGCTCGGAGCTTCAGTGCTCAGCAGCAGTGTGAGGAAAGCCTCGGGCTCAACGAGAGTGTGACGGTTGTGAGAGAAGCTGTGAAAGTCCAGGGTCCGTTTGACGGCATCCTGGGCTTCAGTCAGGGAGCCGCTTTCGTGGCCATGCTGTGTTCTCTTCAGGAGCAAAAACTGGAGCCGGAGTTCAACTTCCGCTTCGCCGTCCTCGTTGCTGGTTTCCCCAGCGCATGCAAGGAGCACCAGAAGTTCTACAGCGCTCCCCTTCAGATCCCGTCCCTGCATGTGTTTGGACTGGAGGACCGAGTCATCCCTGACAATATGAGCAGGGAGCTCCTCCCCTCCTTCCAGCAGCCTCAGGTCCTGACGCATCCCGGTGGCCATTTTGTTCCTGCTGCTTCTGCTCACAGACAAACGTACCAGGACTTTCTCAAGAGTTTCCAGTGAGAAAAACTCCAATGTAGGAATGAGATGGCAGCACTTGCATATCCACAGTGAATGTGGTTTATTTCATATTTAATAAGACGACTCATGGGAACATAATTGATCAAAGGACAATTTGGGTTCAACATCATGACCTTTAGATACCTACTGTCCTTCTCAGGGAAGATGTCCTGTAACAGGCAATAAATAAGACGACAGCTGTTTATTTTATCTCTTCTGACTGTCTTTTCTTGTGTGTGATACCTTTATGGCCTTGTACTGATCATTTATTGTAATTCATTGCTAAAATGTGATTATAATCTATTCAATGTAGACAAAATATTTATGGAATGGATTTTAATGGATCATAGATCAACACTGGTGTAATTAATGACCTTCATTATGGCTGTGTTTCGGAGAAGTGGCGTTAATTACACGTGCTTTTCCTGCTGAGTCTGGTGAAGGAGAATAGATTGAGATGAGATAAATGTGTTCGTGGTGGTTTCAAAAACAGTGACAAATGAAAGTCGAGCCTTGAAAGAAGTTCACACCTCCTCGACCCTGGTCAGCTGCTGTGTAATTGCAGGATTGGCGATTTTGGAAAGTTTTAAAATTGTTGGATGCAGACATGGAGACCCTATTGTTCCAGCTTCAGAAAGGACGTTTTCAGAGGCTGTAAGAGAATCCAACTTTGTTTTGTTTGACGTTTACTGAGGTCCTCAGCAGACTGCTACATGGGTCAGTCTGGTAATTTGTTTAATTGATCTGGGAGCTAGAGGAAAATCAAGGGATATTATACACAACTTATTTACAGTCTTCTCAGTCGCAGAAACTAAAATGTCCTTACAAAAGTAACACTAGAGTAGAGGAGGACTGACACTTTCAGGTGCTGGGGACACTCAACCACAAAGAAGAGTGTCAGGGCCAAGCGTTAGAAAATAATGAGAGTAGGTAGATTTCTTTCGTTTAACATTTTGAGGATTTAAAAAAAAAACTAAATCAGGAAGAAGATTTTTCTTGTGTTTCGTGAATAAAGTCAAACTGCCAAATTGAAATGTTGACAGTAAAGTTAACTCCTGTGGTTCATCAAATCCAGTTAGAGGAGCCCTAACCCTTTTTTCCCCTCATGCCTGGCCCTAATATTCTTCCATACCAACATAACTGGAAAGTTATGTCAAGAATTTTTAAGCTTCAGAAGAACCAGAGTGGAAAATGTTATTCAATAAGTTTCAGTAACAATATTTTACAATGTTTTCTGTAGGGCTGTCAGTTTTATAACAATATGAAATCATACTGTAACAAAAAATGATTCTAATATTTCACGTGTGAGCACAATAAAAACAGTTGTTGGACAAAATTTTCACACATCATTACATGATTACTGAGCCATTTTCAGCCATTCAGAAGTTACATAGTTGAGCGTGGGAGGAACAACTGTGACATGAGGAGTTTCTTCCAAACTGAGTCCAGATGATTTCTTTAGGTGTTTTACTTATCGGGATGTCTGACTATGTTTTATGAGCATGCTGCAATACGCAGGGTTCGAGGACATGTTGTTCTTTTGTAGCTGGAGCATGTGCATGTCAGACTGCGCTCCTTCGATTGTTTCCAGATGTGTGCTCTCCCTGCTCTCTCTCTCTCTCCCTCCCCTTCCCTTTTGCCTTCATCTCCCACCTCTACCTCACTCCCAACTCTTCTTCACATCCTCCTCCCTCCCACACTCGCTGTGTGTCACCAGCATTGGGCACAACATACCCCATCACATGCCTGCCATATTTATGACGTGGCCCAAAATAGTTTTGTCTGGATATCTCAGTAATCTGCTCTTGTTGGTGGTTAATTATCTTGCTGAGATGTATTTTTCACAGTAAAACAGCATCAGGTTCCTCTCTAGTAAACACACACCCTTGCTCTCTGTCTTATGTTTATAACATGTCACCTGTTTCAACATCTAATGAGCTTTTGCTGCCTCACGCACTCACACACACACACATCATGGCTACGTGGTCTCGTTTCTCCATCGCAGCCCTGATATTTGTTCTCTCCTGTGCTCCCCTGTGGTCCTTGTGTCCCTCCAAGACCTCACAGCACACACACACTCACACACACACACTAGTACACATGGTTTTGATAACAAGTAAGAGACGAACGGAGTGAGTGAGTGAGGGAAACGGTAAAAGAAAAACACAGAGGGTCACTCTTGCCAGTAAGTTTTACAACAGAGCCGTGACTCTCTCCTCAGGAATCCGTTCTCCCTGTTGCACAACAACCGGGAAATAATGGAATGAGAGACAGAGACAGATGAGGGTGGAGTTATCCTCCCTTCCTCCCCGTCTGCCTCCCACTCTCCCTTTGACTCTCCCTCTCTGGCTGTTGCAGTTTGAAATAAAAAAAAGGGGGGAGAGTAAGGGCACATTGAAGTTTTCATTGCGACCGAAGGATCACTTTTTCCCCTCTTCCCCCAGTGGCACTCTGGGGATGGAGCTGGGGGCAGGAGGGTGCGTCAGGGCACAGATGGGCTCTATTTTGATTATGGAGCGTTTGTTGTTATGGGAGACGGAAGGAGGGGAGGGGCGACATTGTGTGTGTGTGTCTATATAAGACTTGCACTTAAACTCCAAAGAGCCTGGTCATCCCATGGACCAGGCTCATCCAGAGCATGCCAAAGCTGAACAACTTGTTACTACAGCTCCCACTACTGACAGCTCTCACTGGAATAACCTCCGATTCCAAGATGCTCCGCTGACGCCTGGAGATTTAATCACCAGGCCCACAACTCCTGGATTTACACACTTTTCCACTATTTTTGTCTGCATTGCTATCTACAATTTTCTGACCCCAACAAAGAGAAGATGCTGAAAAAAGAGGGACCATTGTGTAGTTCGGATTTTTAACCTGAGTTTTCATACCTCTGTAAAAAGACTGGACGTTGAATTGATCCGATTATCAATGAGTTTAAGTCTACGCATGTCTGCATGTGTCTGTGTGTGTGCCTGCATTGTTAAACTGGTATGCTGCTGCAGATGGATGTGATGTAACATCACCCTGGATTCTTTCCAGAGGTATGGCCTGCGTCCAGCATCACATGGGATTTAGCCTCTCAGCTTCCTGTGTTTGTGTGCGTGTCTGATAGGGTGTGTGTGTTCCTTTTGTAAACTAAGCAGATAGTTTACAAGATAAACACACACACACACACACACACCTCATGACGCGAGAGCTTGTTAGATAGCGACGTGTGTTTGAGGTGTGTGATGACTCATGAAAGAGGGAGCAGGGCGAGTATATTTAGAGTTATCAGTCAAAATTCTATTTAAAGAACAGAGAGGGCAGAGGAAAGTCAATTGATGTGAGTGAACAACATGAAACTACACGGGGAACTTCACAGTATTATTCATGTGATATCTCGGCCCTGACGGCAGGCAGTGGTTGTTCACGTGTGTGTGGGTGTCGGTCTGTATTTTTCATTTTTTCCTCCGTATGGGCGTGATCTGGTCAATTCTTATTCCATTGCTTGCATTCCCGCACGCTTCTGGTTTTTCTTCTGCTTTGTGGATTTCCTGTTTGTGTGGACGAAGTGTACTTTGGCTGAGGCCAAAACTTCTGTGGTTGTTGTCCACGTCCAGTCACAGCATTCGCTTCATCTCTCCCTCCCAACTGATTCCGACGTCTGACATGTCTGACCGTCCTGTCACCTGGACACAGCCACAGATTTGATCCCCTGCATCATCGTGTTTCTGACTGACGGGTCAATCTGTTCAATTTGGCTGCGTCTTGTAAGACGTGACACTTTAACACCAGATGTAAATGTGTCCAGAGGTCATGGTGATGTTGACTGAGGAGGTTCTGAGGTGAACTGAGGACGCGGCTGAGGCCTTCTAACGCCGTTTGATCTATGATGTCATCCGCAGTCATTTGTCTGCCTGTGTGCTTTGCAGGACTGTTTTAGAGGCCGCGGCTGGGCCCTGGCGAGGAGAGTTGTGGTTTGGCCGTCCTCATAGGTGCCTAACTGACACTACAGGGGTAGATATTAGTCATCACAACCATGGAGGAGGACTGTGGTGGTGTCCGCATTAAACCCAGAGGGAGAGAGAGAGTCACGTCCTGGCTCCAAAAAATGTGAGCGCTGTTGCTCAATCTTGTTTTGTTTCAGGCAATTAGAGGCTGAAAAGACTGAAAAGACTGAGAAGAGACATTATAATAATGTCATGAGGAGCCATTGCTGTGTAGAGGAATACTAACGGTAATGTTTGCAACTTTCAAAACTTAATAAACAATAACAATAAAATAGCCGCTGTGGTAATGACCATAATAAAAGTCATAAAATCTCAACGGATACTCAGTGAAGTGAAACTTTCTCAGACTCGTATTGGGATTCAATCCTGACCTATACAGATATTTATTAGATATAAAAGGGTTTTAGGTGTCGTCATTTATAATAATTATATATATAACTTTATTTCAGGAGCATTTCGGGCCATAATGAAGAAATAAATTTCAGGATGACAGGACTGATAACTCTAAAAGAATGTTAAACAGCAGTCGTCTACAGTGGTTAATCAGAGGAATGCTCCTTTTAATGTGATGTGACCGACAGCAGTGTGTGTGTGTGCGTGGCTGTGTGCGTGGGTGTGTGTGTGTGTGTGTGTGTGTGTCAGTGTCAGAACACTTTACCTATCAGCCTTGAACAGTAAGAGTTTATGTGCTGTTGTTTATCTGTCAGCACATGAGCTTTTACGGTGCAGGGAGGCCGAGGATAAACAACTTCTCATTCTTTCCTTTTCTTGTGCCGCCAATAAAGAAATAATGGACAAAGGAAATGATAAGTGGCACAATTGTGATGGCTAAAGATGCATTTCTCTCCATAATCTTCAGTTAATGTACTTTGTGATAAGTAGTGAGTGGATGTGTAATTGTGTTTATTGTTTTAATTGTTTTTTTCACATTGGTGATTAAAAAGGTCTTTATTCTGCACAGTAATGCTGTTAAAACACATTTTTCTATGTTTACAGTGAAACTCTAATTTCAGCCTTGCTCTATTTACGTATATGTTTTACTCGCAGCTCCAGACTAATGTTGAAAACACACTGAAAGGCTCAGTCCTCCATTTATTTTCAGTATTTATCACTAACTTTGAAAAACTCGGGCTCTTCAGGATGCCTGTGAGTTAAGACAGCTGCCACAAATAATTTGATTTAAAAATCAATGTCTGTTTCATGCTGGAATCAGCAATCGCTCAAAGAGTATTTGTTCTGCTCTTTTCACCCTGTGTCTCAGTTACAAACTGTGAAAACACCAGAGAACATTGAAAGCATCTACCCTCGTATCCACAAAACACTGGAACATGTTCTTCATTTTTTATTTGACTTTATTGAATCAAGCGCATGTTTTGCTCCAAGATGTTTCAGCTCGGAAAAAACTGTTGATTTACACACAGACAAATTCTGACCTGTAGATGGCAGAATAACTCTGGATATCAGTGGTGCCTGAAGAAGAGGGGATGAAGGACGAGTCTATTCTTTGTGTGTCTGTGAACAAGTTGCATGTGTTTATATCTGCATGTGAGCATGTTGGTTGTCCCACCTGTGTGGATCCAGTGTGTGGTTTATGTCTGCCTGCAGGTTACTGCGCTGCCCACTGGGATTTCCTGTCTGTGCTGCTTTGAAGTGAGGCTGCTCTTGTCTGACAAACAGAGAGCG
Source organism: Hippoglossus stenolepis (assembly GCF_022539355.2). Classification (NCBI taxonomy): domain Eukaryota; kingdom Metazoa; phylum Chordata; class Actinopteri; order Pleuronectiformes; family Pleuronectidae; genus Hippoglossus; species Hippoglossus stenolepis. Next base: position 18,612,456 of record NC_061497.1, read on the forward strand.
GAGCAGGTGTTGGGGCCGGCTGACTCATCCGTTCAGCATGCGCTCGCTGCATTTATTACTGTACTCAAGGATCAAACCTTGAAGAAACTCATTACATCTAATAAAAATGAAAGTGAAACAATATGTGTCTTGTGTGTCATTGCGTACTTGATTGTTAAACAGTCCCTAGTGAATCAGATGGATTGCATTATGTGTGTTTGGTGATATCACATATAATTACAAGGCTACATGTTAAATCAAATTAAAGTGGAGCTCCAGTATTTTATCAAAGGGCTTAATTGGGCAGAAACTTACAGCCATAAAAAGTCAGTGGTGCACGAGGAGTGAATGAACTGTGACCTAAATGAGAGGAAACACATCAAATCCAAACTTAATTATTAGCTCTAACTTTTCTCTTTTTGTCTTTCCTGATGGCAACTGTCCCTAACGACCATGGCTGTAGACTGTTACCATGGTGCTGTTGCTAGAGTAACAATCTAAAGCCACGGTTGCCATGGAGACAGCAGGGTGGAGGACGAGCTGGAGTTGGCATGGAAACTGGAAACTGCGAGGTCTCATTGGTTTGAGCTTGGATATTACGCACTTGTACGTTGTAGGACTCCCCCAATGCAAACCCACACAGGTTTCCTCTCCGAGCCGGAGGGAAGAGACGGAGCAGGAGAAACACACAGAGAGAAAACTTCAACATACGTAGAGAACTGCAGCTGTCGGGTCAAGACATCACCGTGGCCTAGTCTCTGCATGTCCATGTTGTCTTCAGCCTGGTGACTGGTGCATTGCCAGGCTTCAGTAGCCATGACTGTAGACTGTTACTGTACTGTGACACTGTATAAGCAGTAAGCAGTCTAAAGCCAAGGTGCTGATGCTCTGGCCAAGTTAGGAAGACGGGGAAGAGATTGTAAACGAGGACAAACACTCCGCTTTGTGGATTCCTGAATAAACAAAAAGAGAGGAGAGGATATAGATATAATGTTACCGGGATCAATCCTGACAAGACGTGAATGATAATCAATACAGTTCCTCGTGATCAGGGGCATCTCAGTGACCTAAATAGATGTCGAGGGAAGACAGGGAGTCTGTAAGATGCTGAAAACTACAGCTGCCTCATTTTCTCCATGTTAGAGCTTTGGGAGTTGTTAAAGCACCATCTCTGCATCATTATTCTCAACCCTGTATAATTCATTAATTCCCCTCAACTAAAACTTGAGGGGAATACCATTCAAAATGAACAATATTCTACACTGGATTTAAGTGTGAAACAAGTAGAAACTGGGGTAGGGACGTTCTTAGGCCCTTGAAACATCACCGTGTTCGATTTTCAGTCCTAAGCTATTCTGAAGCTATGGAAACACATTGAATTTTAACCATGGTTTCTCAGGGACTGTGATGACAAATGAGGATTTCAACTGCAAAGTTCAGAAACTACTTCATATTCATATTTCTTAATATTACAGAGAAACGTATCAATTAATGATCAACTACTTTTACATATTCTACGGATCAGCCAGTCAAGTCAAAGGTAAAAACTTTGCAGTAAACTCAGTCAGATATATCTTTTTTTTTATATAATAGCCTAGAAAACTTTATAAACATTTGTTGAAAAACTGTTGGAAAGTTTGGCATTAGGCGTCATCCACCCACTGTTTTCCTGACTCTGACCTAGTTTGTGTTTGTGTGCACGCGCGTGTGAGAGAGCGAGAGAGAGAGAGTGTAGGAGAGTGACTGAGACAGCAACAAGAGAGAAGGAGAGAGAGAGACTGCCAGTGAACTTGGTTTGATTATTTTTTAACATGAAATGTAGAAGAATGGCATTTTTTTAAATGTTTTTATTGGGTCATTTGATCAGGTTGGGAATATATTGAATATTTGGATGATTTAACATGGACATCTTCAAGAAGCCCAAAACAGTCCATAGCCGAATAAGATTTTATGAATATTGGGAACTATATAACATGAAACAATTTTTTTTTAATTGCTTTCTCTTGCCTCTTTCTCAACACTTTTAAACTGCCGTGTTTTAGAGTCTTTAACCTGTGCTGCTCAGTAGTTCACTGACCGTTTACATGACAGGGGACATTCACTCATGGTGCAGTGGATTTAAGACTTTAACACCATTCAAACATCTAACTGGTTAGAGAAAAATCTTTGTTTTCACCTTTTAAATATGTGTTATCAACTAAAATATGCTTTATTAAAAGATGTAATGATTCGCTAAAGCGAGACGGGTCGTGTTACTGGTGGTTTGTCTACAACAGGTTCCCTCTCATGCGTTTCAGCACCACACCGCTGGGACAGCGTCACAGCGCCTCGGAGTCTCGGAGCTGTCCGCGGTGCTGAACTGGACAAACAGCGGAAACTGAGGCAGCAGATGTTGTTAGAATCTTTCAAATGGTGATGACGTGTGTTTCATCTCATTGTCATTGATCGTGAATCTATAAGTTGAAACTCTTAACGTCCATCCCTCGTTATTGCATCGCCCTGCTCTCTGCAGCTGAACCTGTCGGAGCTGGACCGGAGCGCTGCCTCTGCGGTCCCTGCCTCCAACACCGAATAGATGCTGAAGTCACGCGTCTCGGTGCTCGTGAAGTCACATGCCCGCGGGTAAGGGCGTCTGACGTCACTTCGCGAGAGAACCAATCGCCTCTCGTCCCATTCTGCTGTCTGGCTTATCAGAGCGCGTGGGCAGCGGCTTGGTCTGGCTCGGTCTCCGTGGCACCGGGGAGAAACCGCCTCGACTGTGTGTGGGCTGTGTTGACGAGCATGCGGACCCTCCAGCGCAATACGCACGGAATCCTAAACAGTTTGAGCCTGAACCTGGACTCTCACCCTCCAAAAGGAAGAGAGAGTTGCAATTGCTTCTCAAGATTTATGCATTTGGCTCCTAGAAATACACGACGTAAAGTTGAAACTAAAAGATGATGAATATTCTGTCATGTCTGTGAAGATTCTCAGTCAGTCGTGGTATCTTCAGAAGTTGGACAAGTATTCAACTGGACTTGCTTGTGTTTCTTGAAGACGTTTCACCTCCAAGAGGCTGAACTGAACTGAAGAAGACTCTTGGAAGTCCAGTTGCCTACATACACTTGTACAACTTCTGAAGATGTCATAACAGCTGTTTAATCTATACCCGAAATATATATAATGATAGTGATATAGTCTAATATCACAATGTTTTACAAACCTATAATTAACATTGTCTAGTTGAAGACAGAACAGAAGCCTCAACAAAGAATTGTGAATGAACAGGGGTCTTTCATTGACTCGCTCCACGCACTCCTCCCTCGCGTTGTCCGTGCACGAGCCTCTCAAATCGTGCGCATACGCACCCACGCACGCCGGAGGATCATACTCCGCAGTGTGCGCGTGCGTACAAGCGTGCCCATGATGCCTTTAAAAGGATTATAGTAAGCGACTGCGTATCCCTCTGCAAAGTGCGCAAGAATGACGCAGGACTGACTTCACCGCCGGGCGACGTCACAGAGCCGAGAGTGAAGAAGAAGGAAGGGGGGGGAAGCGTTGGAAGAGAGGAAGCGCCGACCGGAAGTGCACGGAGGGGGGAGGGGGTGCCAGGGAGGGAGGAGGAGGAGGGGTGGTGACACACTGGAAGAAAGTGATGGCTATAATGTCTTCACTATCACCGGAAACCTCCCAGTGCCACGCGCTCCCGAGGATGTACAGGATTTGATGAGGAGCTGCCACCCCCTCAACACGCACACACTTGTTCAGAAACCTGCATGTGCACTCACACAGACACATCGGAGTGTGCGCGCTTCTGTGTCTGTGTGCACAATCCGCACATCTGATGTGGGCAGCAGCGGATCGTCTCCAGAGACAGCGCCGCTCGAGAGTCACACCAAAAAACCAGGTCTAATTGTGAAAGTGTGGCAGGTGAACACAACGCATCAGAACCGTCATACGTGGTGACATACGTCGCCTGTGTGCGTCGCGCGTAATTGGAACCGGTCGAACCAGATTCTGATTTGAAAAGCGAGTTTTATCCGCAGTTTGTATTTTCTGAGACATTCTCCTCAGGACTCAGGCTGAATGCTGCCCACATGGGAGAGAACATGAGTCACACTGCAGCAACTTCCAACCACCGAGAGAAAATGAGAATCAAAGCAGGCTGGAGAGGATGAAACCGTCCAACTCATCTTCTCCTATAGGCTGCACTTTACCCAAATCTCCCGCCAGGAATTGTGATTAAATAACACAGATGTAGTTTGTAGAAACAGGAGTTGAACTTACCTCAGTCAAAGTTCCCACGCAGTGTGGCCACGGCTGCTGTGGAGTCATGTCTGTCCTATCTCTAAACTCAGCCTTCATCACCACCACCAAACTGTTTGCGCCAAAATCTGTGCCACGCTGTCTTCGCGCACAAGACGCGCGTTGTCCCTCTCCTCCAAAGTCGCTTCCCATACAGACCGGGCTCTCCCATCAACCGTAGGCTTTTTATAGAGATCCCGTAGTAACTAGTAGAGGGGAACGGGGGAGGAGGGGGAGAGAGAGAGAGGGAGGAAGGAAGGAGGAGAGGGAGAGCTCATTCAAAGATTCACCTACACATGTACGTGCGTATACCACGTCACGGAGCACGGCTATTTATAAAGGGGAGGAAAAGTATAGCCTGAATCATTGTGCGGGTCTTTATCGAGAAGGATGAAAATAGCGTGTTTCGTTGTGCACGCGCACCGAGAAATTGCGAAAAAAGCCTAATAAAACCTAAAGCTAAAAATATTATTCTCTAACGATGTGTATTCTAAAGACATTTGGAGTCTCTGAGGTATCGATCAGTGAGTTAAATCAAACTTCCACCTCCACATATTCCATTTTTTACTCATCGTGTGTTGTTAAATTTCGCAAGGGAGGTATTTCAGAGTCTATTTTTCAAAATATGGTGCTGCCGTCTCACCCAGTCGCTCCCTTTATGTGATACTATTTTATTCAGTTTTAGTGGATAGCACTTCAAGGCATCATAATAATGTGAGTGTTCAAAGTTGATAAAAATCCTCCTAAACTGCATGTTACAGCTCCACTTCTCTCTCGGCGCTGTTTTGGACAAAGCTTGTGTGAAAGCAAACACCTGAAGCTGACACTTCAAAGTCCAGCGTGCCCAACAACTGTTTACCCAAGTGATCGTGAGCATCGTGATGTTAAAACTGGCCGATGAATCACTGCAGTCATTTTTAAGCAGCTGTCTGCTCGGAATGACTAAAAATGTTTGCTGCACCGCACTGAGTTTTTTTTTTTACATCTTACACATGAAAAATTGATCCAGATATCTACTCAGTATTCCACCTATAATCTCTGCAAACCTCAGGGGCGACGTGACGGGAGTCGTGCGCACATCCACGCTGTTGAACGTGGCGAGATTTGGGGGAGACCCTCGTGCGTAAAGAAGAGTGTCAGACATACGTAGGCGTGTGTGCAGCGAGAGGCACGTATAATTTACACCGTTCTAAGGTGCGCTGCTGTTGTGCGGAGGAAGCACGTCACACAACAAGGGGAGTTATAGTAACTTAAATGGCCTTTCGTGCCCCCGAACACTTTGGGATGGCGCGCCCACCTCCACCTACACGAAACCACCTTCATCCACAAACTACTCAATACAATCGAGATGACTTACCTCTCACACCAACTGATTTCAAAAGAAAAGTCTCTTCAAATATGATTCAACGCTCAATTTAAAGTTAAGTTCTAAATCATCCACTGCAAGAAAGCTCCTGTCGTGCTTCTCTTTCTGTCAGGCAGCTGTCAGGTGAAGGTTCACACTCACGACAGCAAATGCAGAATTAAATCTGATCAAAAACTATTACTAAGTTTTGTGCTTTTTCAATTAAAATGTTCAGTATTGTACATTTTAGCTGGAAGTTTGAGCATCCAAAGTAAAATTATTTTCTTTATTTGATATAGCAGACTGTTATCAATGATGTTTTAATGTGCAAACAGCAGTTTAATGTTCTGATCTGACAAGTTCAATATATTACATATCCCACACAGCCATCTAAAGACCTGTGGTTCAAGGGCTTTTCAGACAACATGGCACCAAAGTTGTGGAACGCCGTATTTAAGGTTTGGTGATTTTGTGGAATCACTCTTTTCTCTCCAACTCTTAATTTGTAATACTTCAAATGTGAATAAATAGCCCAGTTAGTATTACAGTTAGTTTCTCAACTTTTAACATGTATGAACTTTCCACCGACAAGACAAACTAAAAGCCCTTTTCTGCACATGTAAAGGGAAGATACACCCTGTGAGAGGATAAAGTAACATTCACACAGTTTCAGTTTGTGAATTTGAAGTAACTCCTCATAAACAGATGGACAGATAGTCTTCCTCCTTCATCACCACTCTTACTTTTTCTCCCTCTCTCTCTGTTTCTTAAGTTTATTAAGGTCACTATCATTGGGCCTCATGACCTGTGGAGATTTCAGATCCAAATATCTGTAATATATGGATCTCAGGGAAAAGATCAAACAACAGGGATTTCATATCCACCATTAGAAAACAAACAGTGGTCGCGATCTCTTCTCCTTTACATCAGCGTCTGCTCTTTCACCTGAACGCGCTTCATGGAGAACCAGGGGACATAGTGTTGCACAACACCCGGCATTTCTCTCCAAGCTCCTTTTATATAACCTTTTATACATGTCATACTCACCTCCCTCACTTTGTTTCCGGTCTGTGTGTCGAGAAAGAAAACTCCAAGACACATGGTCGTCTGTGGAGAGTTCCAGCAGTTGTCTTCTATCATAGGTTAGATTATGGGCCTTGTAGACATTTTAAACACCTAAGAATCAGTTTGAATCGTCACATGACTGAAATGTCTCATGTTGGACGTCAGATATTTGTTTCAAATTTAAGATCTTGTGGGATTAGAGTTATTGATTTTACCCAGAATAATAAAATGGATTGACCTAGTTTGTTATACAGACTATATGCAGGGTGTCTCTATCCAAGTACATCTATGAATATTTGCTTGTATTGATGTTGAAACGATGACGCAACTGAGTAGATGTATCGACCACAGCTCACTTCACCCATGACTTCACAATCTACATCCATACCCCCTCTAGAGGCAGCCCACTGAGATGTACGCTTATGACATCACAGAAGAAGAAAAAAAACATCCTTGCAGCACATTGCAAGAGATCTGGACGACGAGACACCCTCAGTGGACAGTCCAACATTGAATTGTATTCATTCTGTTATAACATTTCGGTTGGGACATGTGCTCTGCTGTGCTCTGCTGTGCTCAGATGTGATTGTAGCAGAGCGGGAATGTCAATCTCGCAGCTCTGGGCCTCAGAACTGTAGAATCTCCACTGACTGCAATCAAACAGCAATATAAATGTGCTGACGTGTGGTGGAGGATAAGTATTTGGTAAGCGACCCTGTGTGTACACAAGCATACGCAATCCAATTTCCGCATACTACACCCAGCATGAATATGCAAGCAGGGGGGAGATGAATGATTGAAAAAGTGTGAATGAAACAGTTCCTCACTAACCCCCTCCCTAATCTCACACACACTCCCTCTTACTACCAGCATCCCAGTGTCATGATTACACACATGCAAATGCACTAACAGACACTTACAGAGCGACAGTATCTTTTCTTATCTTTGCAGCATTTTTAATTGTATCATGATCGTTTGGGATTACACTCCAGATTGATGTAATTAGTTTGTTAAACTTTTGCCTCTTGTTTTGACACCGAGCGATCAGGCGGTCCATCTTCAACTTATATACAACATCGAGGAAGCTTCTTTTTAAATCTCAAAGTTTGATCACGAATCAAGATGAAGATTATTTTCCGTGCAAATCTCTTATTCGTCTGTCCCGGCCGGTCGTTGGCTCTCTTTCTATCTCCTCATCTGTATTCCAAACAGAGAATGCAGTCAGATAAGAGAGAAGAGAGGAAAGAAAGAAGAAAAAACCTCTTCCCTCCCATACACTCTCCTCTCCTCTTTCCTCACTGCCGCCTACCTTGCCTACCCACCTCCCCGCCTCCCCCTTCTCCCATTCTGACTCATACTGAAATCCCAGTGAGCCCCCTCCCCACCCCTACTCCTCCACTCTCATTTGTGTTTTCTCTCCCTTTGATTGCCAAGCTGGCTCGAACACAGCGAGCAGGGCAAAGAGAGAATGAGCAAATAAAAACGAAAGAGAGGGAGAGAGACGGAGACAGGGGAGGGGAGAAGAAGAAGAAGAAGAAGAAGAGGAGGAGGAGGAGGTCGAGGAGGAAGACTCTGCTGCCAAACGTGCCCGTAATGAGGATTCTGTCAAATGAGAGCTGGGGAGGAGGAGAGCGTGTGTGTGTGGTGGTGGTGACGGTGGGGGTGGGAGTATGTGTCAGAGTGAAATGGAGGTCTGGAAAGAGTGGGTGTTTATTAGTGAAACCCCTCCCGCCCCCACATCGTTCCCTTCACTGTCTCTGTGCTCCTCTTCACAAACCCACACTCAGACACAGCACCTCCACACACACACAGACACACAGACACACAGACACACACACACACACACACACACACACACACACACACACACACACACACACACACACACACACACACACACACACACAAAGCCCTAATCACAGGCAGATTCATTGAACCCATACCTGCAGAAACTTTGAATATGTCTGTGAGTGTGTGTGTGTTTATAATGTTGTGTGTGGCAGTGGAAGAAGCATGTGTGTGTTTAGTTCCTCCTCCACTGTTTAATGGCTCCAGTGAAAATTGACTTACCTGAGATGGCACGACAAGATGATTCCCATGATTTCATTATGTTTACACGGGCACCACAGGACGCCAAGGTCATCTGTCCTTGCGCAAAGTCACACAGGCCGCCCCATCTCATCTGCTGCAACTCCAACACTGACTCACACAAAACTTCACAACATTATGCCAAAGACATATGCTGAATGTAATTAACATGCACTGCCAGCTGCACAGTGTGTGCGTGGAAGTGTGGGTAGTTGTTTGTGCATGTGTTGGTGAGGGTGTCATCAGTATTAGAATGAGTGCATCTGTTTGCATGAGTTCAGCTTAAGGATCAATGGAATTTTTTTAGAGCAGATGACACTGGGAATATTTGGGTCTGTATTTGAGTACATACAACACACACACTGTGTCCTATGTGCTGCACGTGGCCGAGTAAAAGTTTCCATGTGTAATTCTGCAGTTTTGAGTATTACTCTAGTATTACTTTCCAGGGAGTCCTGCATTCTCGTATTAAAAAGCAGTCGATTGAAACACAATATTGAAATACTTGCCTATAGGTCTGTGTAACCGATTTCTAGTGGAACCGCATAGAAATGTGAAGTAAACATTTCAATCCAAAGTTTAAAAAGATAGCAAATATATCAGGTTGAATTTTGGGAGACAGACATTTGTGTTTTCACAGCTTTAATGAAGAGTTGGAGCAAGAAAAGAAAGTTCAAGGGCAATAAGGGGAAAGTGTGTATTGGGGGTGCACAACATACTCAGGAGTGATTAAATATAGTTTTGGTCTTTAATTAATGCCAATAATTGAATGTGGTCATGAAATGAAATAGCCTCTTTGCCCCAATCAGTTTTTTTTACTTCTTTGTTTAAAAAGTTGTTTGGCTCCTCTGCATTAACACTTCACTCCATGTACTCTGTCTCACATTGTCCTTTTCTTGTTCATTCCTCCCCATCACTCCATCAAGCTTTTGTGAATTATGCAGTTAACAGTTGGAATGGATTTACTCCAAGATCTAATGCCAGTAAGCATGCGTCACACAAGCCTCTGTCCGTCCGTCTGTCCGTCTGTCTGTCTGTCTGTCTGTCCGTCTGTCCGTCTGTCCGTCTGTCTGTCTGTCCGTCTGTCTGTCTGTCTGTCTGTCTGTCTGTCTGTCCGTCTGTCCTGTCTGTCTGTCTGTCTGTCTGTCTGTCTGTCTGTCTGTCTGTCTGTCTTTAATTTCTCTCTCACCCACTCTTCAAGATGAGGATCTCACTCTCATATTCCATTCTGCCATTTTCTCTCTCCTTTTCATTTATTTCCCATTTTCAGCCCTGCAGCATTTTCACTCTGCTCGATCCTCAGCCACAATGTTTCTCTCTTGTCTCCACCATTCTCTGCTGACTGTATTTCCCCATCTGTCCTCCTCCTCCTTCACTCCAGTCATCTCTAAAAGTCATCTCCTCCCACCTTCAAGTGTCCCAGTGGGGGGAGACGGAGAGAGAGTGAGGGAGAGGGAGAAAATGAGAAGGGGGCAGGAGAGATCTCGATGATTGGGCTGGAGAAACCCCCTGGTGTCAGAAATTCACCTGCAAAAACTCCCTGCTTCCCCCGCTTTTCTTATCTGTATTCACAGTCTATCCTCCTCCTGTTCTCCCCTCTCCTCCTGCATCATGCCTTCTCACCTCTCTCCCTCGCTTCCTCCCCCATGTCTCCCTCACCACCTCTCTGCCTCCCCCTCTCTGTCCTTCTGTGTCACTTATCACCCTGCATTGCTCCACCTGCACTGTGGTGCAGCACTGACAATCAGAACTCTGCACACATACACACACGCGCACAGAGGCACACAAGTAACTTACAGACTTGCGGGCACACACACATACGCACAGACACACACACACAGGGAGACACACGCCCACCACTTCCGGCAGCCCCCCTCCCTCTCTCACACCTCTCCACTGCAGACACGAAACATTCTACAACCCCTGGTGTGCCATTGCTTCATCGAGAGACACTGCCAGCACTACATCAAAACAGTATTCTGCATACACATATGTGCCATATTGTTTGTACCACATCAAATTATTGTAATCATAAAAATGAAGAACAGATAGGAGTGATAAAAATGATGATGCCAATAAATCACAATAATAACCATCATCCACATGTGATATTGATCTCACCTTTGTTTTGACTGCACCTTTCTTTCAAGTGCCTTCAATAAATCATGAAATTCAATCACAAAACCTATCCTGAAATAACACAATACAATGAAAGTAAAACCAAACATGGTCAATAAACTGGTGTAATTAATCCAGTTCTTTCTGCTCTTCTTTCTGTTGTTGCCTGCATCATAATTTGTCCAATTTCTGCACAACCGCTAATAACATCTATGTAAGAAGTAACCTGCATATGCATATGTGTGTGTTGACATTCCCGATTACTCTGCCAACAAAGTGAACCAAGCACATAAGATGAATAAGTCTGTGATAGAATGAAGGAATGTGAGGATGTAAAGAGGAGGTCTGGCTCTGGAGGAAGACTCGTGTGGGAGATTCACAGGAAGGACGAAAGACTCTGGCCCTTTAATTTGGTGTTGCTAGGGAAATGAAGCTGTTTACTCTAGCTTCAGCCTCAGATGGTGGCTGCAGGAACTCCCCCTCCTCATGTGCACATGCCTGCACCAGCATGCAAAAACACAGCACCTGGTCTTTCTGTATATGTTTTTTGTCATTTAGTTTCTGCAGTCCCATTACTCCCCCTCTGCACCACATCGAAGTCGTGAGTGGAAAACAGGAGAGAGAATATGTGGTGAGAAGTTGATTAGGCGATAACATTAATATAAATTACTTATTGAAAAAAAAAAGTAGCCAGTAAGTACATTTTTGGGCCAAAGCATTGGACAATGGGCCAGTTCAACTAAACATGATAATAAAGTGACAATTCCTGACACCTAGTGGATATTGCATGAAACAGCAAAGTGTGTATGTATGCAGTATCTCTCTGTCAGTTTCTTTACATAATGTGGAGACCTTTAAGCCCCCTTCCCCCAGTCCTCAAATGTAGGTCAAAGCATATACTTAAGAATTACATAACTGTACTTTTAAGAGTAGCACACGTTTTTTCACACAGTAACAATATATATTTTTTAAAATGGCTTGATTAACTATGAGTCTAATTGGAAAGGCAATTAGGAGAGTTTCGATTGAAACATTTTTGCCACGTGCAAGATTGGAAAACTTCAAAACTGCAATCATTTTCAAACACTATCTGGATGAACAGTTTTGGTGGAGTGGTGTTAAAACCTGTTAAGGTTTCTGGTGGAACAGACAAAACACAAAATGCTGAAATAATGCAGAACTCAGAAAATGTAGCATGAGGATCCCAAGGACTTACGACAGAATACAATAAAGTTAAGACAATCTTTAGGCATAATCAATACATACATAGCATCCATCCATCCATCCATCCATCCATCCATCCATCCATCTATCTATCTATCTATCTATCTATCTATCTATCTATCTATCTATCTATCTATCTTAGTAGTTTACTAATAATAAATAAATAATATTAATAAAAATAATAATAAATAGTCATATGAATGTACTAATTGGTAAATAGATAAGATTTATTTGCTCTGATGTTTAAACACTGGAAACAGATCAACAGGCTTTGATCTGCGAACTACATTACCCGAAGGTCTTCACTTCCTGCGTCAGCCGCTGAGCACGGGTTTGGCGCCTCCGGGCCACCGTACTTGTTGTGTTTGTTTTCAGTCGAGGCAAAGATGGCGGACGATCTGGACCGAGTGCGAATCTCAGCCGCGGAACTCCGAGCCGAGGCGTCGAGCGCCGGGAACAGCACCGACTGTCAGAGAGGTGAGGTGAAGCTGAGCAGACAACAGGGAGGCGAAGGTTCGGGAAAGAGTCGGTGAATCCAGAACCAAGCCGCGTCACGAGTTCGCGGAAAGTAGCTGACGGAGTTGCTAAGTTCCAGCTAATGTTGTTAGCTAGCTAACTTAGCGCTCTGTCCATCCTTTGATCCCGCGCGGCTGGTTTCAAAAGCCCCTTCCAGCTAAACTCTATGTCAAACACTATATTAATAATACTATAATAATAATACTATATATATATATATGTTCTCTGTTTTATATTTTACTTATTGTACTTAAAGCGCTTCAGCAGAAGGAACGTGTTTTTTAATGAAAACAAAAAAACGGTCTGACCGATAAGCTCAACTGTTGTTAACGTAAGAGACTTCAGAGAATGTATCTGACGCCATTTAAACATCATTGTTGTGTGTATTTCTTTGTATAACTATACAACGTGTATTTGAGAAGTCAACACAAATGGCAGCCTAACCAGTGATGTGTGTTTCCTATGTGGAGGATTGTTTTCTTTTATCTTGCGCACTTTTTTCAAAATGAACACACTCTTGTCATGTGTTGCAAGATAAATAAAAGCATGTGTTTCCAGTGTAATTCAGGCATTGTCGTTGTAGTGGGTAACGTTGGTAGCAGTGTGTCAATAAAGGCAACTGTCTATTATTCTGGAACTTGTAAAATGTTGACATTCCCATTGAATTGGTTCCAAAAAGGCTAAACTATAATTCTTACACCTATAAAAGACAAGTTTGCACCTTTTATTTTGCTTATTGTCAACAAGTCTTGAGTAAAGGGTCTGATTTAACTGTGCCGTAACCCTATTAAAACATTATTACAAACGTAGGACACATTAGACACGTATCTTCGGACTGGATGAATTGAGTCAACACACACTGTCTATATTTATAACAGTTGAAAAAAAATCCCTATCGAGTGCACTGTAAACTTCTGTTTTACGAAAGATTATTTTAAAACTACTGTACCCAGCTGATTAAGTAAGTTGAGCTGATGAATTTTTGACCATTTTTTATAAATTGGAAATGAATGCTTTTGAAATGAGCTGTGAAATTTTAAAGATCTGAATTGCAGTCAGTCTTTGTCAGGGATGTATTCACAAGAAGAGAATCAAAATGTGTAATCCCCTTATCTCATTCTTCGACATTGACGTTCATAATCTTAATTTTGTGTGTTTTTCTTTCTCCAGATGAGCAGCATGTACCCAAGCAACATTTGAAGCGTGAAGCAAAGCGCCCTGATCAGCAGCGCTTTAAACCAGCAGCTGGACATGGACGGCATCACCATGACAGTGAGGAGGGGGAAACCTGTCAAAGTGATCCCCCGGCCACTTGTTTACATGAGCATGATAAACCATTGCAGAGTGAGAAAAAGGTGGTACCTGAAAAAGTTTCGGACTCCACAGATGGTGGGACGGGCACCGACTTAGGGGAAGAAGACAGGGTGAGAGGTGATGGAAGTAACACTCAGAACCGTAAAAAGGGCAGCCACTCGCGGGCTAAAATGGAAGCAAATCAAGAAAAGAGCTTCGTCGAAAATGACAAAGAACACCAGGACCCCGCTGGAGCTGCTAAACCAGCAAGGAAAGCACGCAAACCTGACAGGGAATTTTATCAACCTGGGACCCGCAGGAATACCCAGGGAAAGGACTATGGAGTTGGAAAAGAGCAAGATACACCTCCCCCTGGGAAGCCTGAGCATAAAACTGAGCCAGAAGCCCAGTTCAATACAGAGGAAATGGAGGGGAACAAAAAGACATCCCCAGAGAAGCCAAGAGGGAAAGGTAAAGAAGTAAAAGATGCACAGGAAAATGTAAAGGTTTCCAAATCCAGTGAGACAAACAGAAAGCAAGGAAGCCGAGATGTTCAAAAGCCTTTGTTACCACCTGATGCTTCAGTGGAGAAAATGACCTGCAAGGTAGAAAAACTCAGCCTGAAAGAAAAGGTTACAGTTGGAAGTGAGGGCCAAGATGTTGGAGAGTTAAGTTGCAGGAGAGGGAAAACCACTGACAAGGGAGGGCAAGGCCAAAGGGGTGGGGCAAAAGAAGAGGAGGAAAAGATAGATAGGAAGAGAGAAAACCGCAGGAGAAGAGGAGGGGAGAAGGAAAAAGAGGGGAATCGGGATGACATAAGTGGTGGAGGAAGGAGCGACCAAGGGAAAGATGAGAAAGAGAGAGACCGGAGAGCAGCAGAAGCAGACAGGGATAACAAACCAGCAAAGACAGGAGAGACACACCAAAGCAAACTGAGAGAAAATCGTGGAGAAAGCCGAAGAGGAGGAGATTACAATAACAACCGGTCCAGAGAAGCTGAGAAAGATGTTAAGACAGAAAAAAATGTAGACAGGATTGTAGAAAGAGGAAACAGAAACAAATTCAATGCAAACATCACGCCATCATCATCAAAGAGATATTCCAAGTCAGATATTCGACGACCTCGGAATCGAACTTACAGCAGTAGCTCAGCCAGCAGCGTGACCAGCCTCGAAGGTCCAGGAGTAGGGATGAATTTGGAAAATACCAAGTGGCCACGCTTGCACCCTAAGCTCAATAATAAAGAGAAGATGGCTACTTATAGGGACGGACAAAGGAGGCATTTAAAAAGCTGGACAACTAACGGGGAATCATCTACAGAATCGCTGGAAAAGAGTGAGAAAGGTGACGTAGCAGAGACTAGAAGGAGGAGGAGAAGAGGAGGGGAGGACGAACTAAGTGCAGCGAGACGGAGGGAAGAAAGGAAGGGAAACCAACGTGGAGGTCGGGGAATCCTAAGGGTTTCTCTGGAGAAACATTCAGTTTCCACATCACATAGTGGGGATCCACAACATTGCAAGCAAGACCTGGTTCCTCGTGGCAGAGGTGGGGGTATCCTGGTGCTTCCATCCCGCATAGACCTCTCTAACTCACCTGGGGTTGGGCAAAGGCTTTTTGGTGGACTTAGGGGAGGTGCGGCCTCCAGTAGTAGAGGAGGCAGAGGAGGAGTGAGACGGCTTTGGGATCCCAATAACCCAGACCAGAAACCTGCCCTTACCAGCACCCAGTCCTCACAGCATAAATCTCTCCAACAGCCTATATATCTTCAGACAGGGACTGGATATGGACAACTTCACTTTCTGGACACAGACGATGAGGTAGCAGGCAGTCCTCCAGTCCTGCAGGGTGAGCACCTTCGATCCCAGCAGACTGTTGCCAGTGCCTACTACAAATTCCAAAACTCTGACAACCCCTATAGCTACCCCATGCCCACTAGCAGCCCACACAATCCTGGCAACACCACCAGCCAGCGCTATCCTTATCCATATCACATGGGGCCCTACCAAATTGCCTCCCCTTCTAACGGTATGTACCCGGGCCCTGGTGTGGGTCAGTTAGGTGGGAGTTACAAGGGAGCAGCTTATTCTCAGCCAGGTGCGGGAGGTAGTTTGAGTTTTCAAGAGGTGGAGCAACAGGCCAGGGGGGAGCTGGGGAAGCTGTTGAGGGCTGCGGATACACAGGAGCTCCAGCTCAGTAACCTGCTGTCCAGGGACAGAGTGAGTGCGGATGGACTGGATCGCATGGCCCAGCTCAGGTGAGGATTTGGGGGAAAACTCTTTTGTTTCATGCTACGTTTAAGTCTGTCAGCTGCACCTTTGGACAAATACTGAAAAGGCACTGTTCTGTTTTTCTGTTTTCTAGAGGGGACCTTTTGCGGCTATATGAGCAGGTCATCCTCACAGACATAGAGTTTTCAGACTCTCAGAATTTGGATCAAGCTTTGTGGAAGAATGTGTTTTACCAGGTCATAGAGCGATTCCGCCAACTACTCAAAGACCCCGCCTCTGACAACACCCCTCATATCAGGAACATGTTACTCACGCTGCTTGATGAGGTAAGAAATGTGTGGAAAATTAAGATGGGGCAAGGGTTTATAAAATTGGGTTATTGCAAAGGGGCAGTTTGTGATTAAGTCTGAAGAAGCATGTACGTTTCATCCTGAGATGCATTCTTCATTTGCGACAATTTTTTTTTCCTTCACAATGCAAATAATCATCCATAAGACTTTTCTAGCACTAATTTAATTTACATATTCACATTACTTCAGAAAACTTGCACTATGGGCACCATGTGTTAAAATGTCTAAATCTCACATGTATATTTTCTATTCTGACATAAACCTCTTTAAATTACAGCTGAGATATGACACTTAGATGTAGTACCCATAGTTTTTGAGATTAGCACTGGGATCATAAACACTTTATTCATACTGTATTGTTGCTCATGAACCTCGGAAATATTATGTTCAGAACCATTTCACAGCGGTGATTTCTTGTATTGATAACAGGTCATTTTTTCCTTCACTGTAAATTACCTATAATCATTGTCTGTGTTTTACAGGGATCACTCTTCTTCGATGCTCTGCTTCTGAAGCTGCAGACAGTATACCAGTTTAAGTTGGAGGATTACATGGATGGCATGGCTATAAGGGCTCGGCCATTACGCAAAATGGTACAGCAATAGTGTGTGAATACATAGTGTCAGAGTATTGTATTAGCAGTCACTTATTAATGATATTATTCATGTATTCAGTGAGTCAGTGATCAGATGATGTGAATGTTACTAGCAACAGTTGCTGACAGCAACTTGGTTTCTTGGCATTTCATAAGAAGTTAATTGTATCTGTAATTATGTTGTAGCTGATTTGATGTAATTAATTGATAAAGGTTTTCTGCTTTTTCTGTC
Organism: Hippoglossus stenolepis; assembly: GCF_022539355.2. Taxonomy (NCBI): domain Eukaryota; kingdom Metazoa; phylum Chordata; class Actinopteri; order Pleuronectiformes; family Pleuronectidae; genus Hippoglossus; species Hippoglossus stenolepis. The sequence continues at coordinate 18,629,773 of NC_061497.1, forward strand.
CTTTTCAGGTAAAATATGCACTTATTAGTGCTCAGCGTTGCATGATTTGTCAGGGAGACATCGCACGTTACCGGGAACAAGCCAGCGACTCGGCCAACTACGGCAAGGCTCGCAGGTACGCTGTAAATTGAACATTGTAAAATTTCTTACACACATTCAAGAGCCTATGGTGTATTAGCATTGAATTTTTCATTTTGAAGTCAAAAGGCTGCAGTTTCAAAGTGGTCAGGCCTAGTCAGTTTGATGTGGGACATTTTTTTTACACACTGGTTACTTACTGGTTTTCATTTAGTCCAGATTATACACAAGTCTTAATCTCTTTCAGAGAAACTTTCTTCCCAGCTGGGTATTAACTAGTCGATGAGAATCTTAAAATTCAAGGTAGAAGCAGAACATTTCTATCATTGTATCTCATTTCTACTTGTTTACATTTCTTCTTAGCTGGTATCTGAAAGCCCAGCAGATTGCCCCCAAAAATGGACGACCATATAACCAGCTGGCCCTGCTGGCAGTGTATACAGTAAGTAATATGTAGTAAGAAAGAACGGAATGAAAAGCAATATATTCAGCAGAAAATGTTCTATGCAGACATAATAAAATTATTGGCTTTAAAGTAACTTGATTTTGACTTTTTTATGACTGATTGCATTTCTCTTGGCATGTTCTTGGAATAATTTAAAAGTACATGTATATTTTGTGTAATGATGTATTGGCACCCACCCTTAGTGTGCGGCTTATTGCAGGATACCTCCTTCTTCTTAGTCTCATTGTACCTCTCTCACTTACAGAAGAGGAAGTTGGACGCTGTGTATTATTACATGCGCAGCTTGGCAGCTTCCAACCCCATCCTCACTGCAAAGGAGAGCCTGATGAGTCTGTTTGAAGAAGCTAAGCGAAAGGTCAGACACACACTTTGGTCATTAACTTGTGCCAGATGATTGACTTTTTATTTGGAAGAAAAACTTCTGTCATCAGTGCACAGCCTTGACATGGATTTACTAATAGAAATTCTAGTTAGAGCCTGGGAAATTAACCATCATGATTTGGTTGCAATGATGTAGAGGGCGTTCAGAAAAATATAATGGCCTAGACACATTAATGAGTTAACACAATTACTTGCTTAATAAATTACCGTATTAGCACCACTGATTCAATTTACTATCATCTGGTGACTATGGTGAGACTTGGCAGCACAAGTGCTTCGTGTTTATAGATTTTTGTTCTTGCAGACGGAGCAGCTTGAGGGAAGGAGGAAGAAGGAACTTGAAGGGGGATCTCGGGGTCCACCGGTGAGAGGAAGAGGAAGAGGGGAAGAGGGAGCACGTGTGGAGATTTGGATTCGCCCCAGCACGAAAGCAGCAAACCCTTCCTCCCAGAGAGGAGGTAGTGAGTCCAGCAGAGACTCTGAACAGGATGGAGAGCTGGGGAGTCTCAGCGCAAGTGACGTAAGATCCTGTTCTTCGTTTCGCTCTCTCTTATACACAAGTGCAGATCAAGTCTCATGCGTCATTTACCGTTTCATGAAAGACACCGCCTGTGAGGGCATTTTGTCTTACAGGTTTTCTCGTTGTTAGTTTTGCGGAGGTTGTTTTCTTTATAGACGTGTACAGTAGTTTCTGCAGATGTCTGTCTCATTTACCCTCCTCTTTGAAGAACACGTTATATTCTCTGCTGCTCATTTTTTCCTTCTCATTCAGTATGTTCTCTACATTCATTTCTTCTGACTCTCATTCATTCCCTCTGCTTATTTTCTTTTCTCTTTCACAGTTTATCCTTGGCCTTAATTTCTGTTCCGTAATCATTTGTTATTATTACTGTTTTTATCCTCTGTACCCTTTCTTCTGTCCTTTTGTTATTTGTTCCTTTGGTTTTTGTCTCTAATTGCTTACAGTGATTCACCAATTCTTTTTGTTAATAATTAATAATAATCTGGGCCTACTTTGTGACATTGAGGCAGAAATAATGCATGACTGTGAGATAGAGCCTTAAGAAAGTAGTCAGGCACATTCACTTTTGTAAAAGTTATTGCTTAGAAGATTTATCACTTCAGACACTTCATAATCCATAACTACAAATCAGACAAGAAAGGCCTTGTTCAGGGAGGTGACCGAGATCCCGACGGTCACGCTTAACAGAGCTTCAGAAGTCTGTTAAATGTTAGAATCTGCCGGAAGGACGACCCGCCCAGCAGCACTCCATCAAACAGGCTTTTATGACAGAGTGGCTATATACAAGCCCCTTTGAGTAAAAGGCATTTGACCACATTTAAAGCACTGATAGCTTCAGGAAAACTATTATCTGGTCTTATGAGACTAAATTTGTACTATTCGGACAAAACAGCAAACATTTTTAAAGCATGCTAAAAGTGAAGTGGTCAGAAGACTTTCTGAAGTCACTGTGTACCTTCACCAGCTGGTCCTAGGTCTTTTAGGAGATGTCTTTTTAAATGTGTAAGGACCATTACCCCTCCAATGGGCTGAAATGGCATCCAACCGTATCATCTGTCTCAGTTAAAACCTTGATGCAAATCACTTGTTTCTGTGAGATGGTTTTCTGTGGTTTTAGCTGCAGTGAGTCAAAGTGATAAATTATTGAACATTACAAAGTAAATGCTTTATTTCTGTCAGAAGTGAGTTCTTCTAGTGAAAGATCACAATCATCTCTACCTCTGTCTTTAGGGATGAGTGCTCAAACAGAGTATTATATGTGGCCAGCGGCTAAATTATTAAAGAGCGTTGTATCGATAAGCTACAATGTTATATACAAACATATTTCTCATTTATTATTGCTACATAAATGATATCGTGTAACATTTTATCTCACCAACTCTGTTTGTGATTAAGACATTTTATCTGTGATACATTTTCGTCATTCCCAGTCCAAAAGATCTCTCTGTCCTAGAATGTGTAAGGGGCCGGGCCAGAGCCAGCTCTTTCTCAGGCTGCAGCATCGTGCAACACACACTTCGACACTCACTGCTCATAGTGACAATTGCGGAAAGAACAAAACGTTTTGGAGTGTTGTTACATTTCACTCAAGTTGATGCTGACCATGTTCTTGACTACAAGTACAAGTTTTCTGCGTCCAAGGGTGGAAACCCAACTCCATCACATACAAGTGGAGAAGTGCAGTTTTTGACTGCCTAGCACATACTTCAATCATCCCATCTCCATAAAGTAACAAAACTTTCTTTACTTTTTAATAAATCTGTTTCATCTCTCTCTAGTTTAATCTGTATTTCTATGTGTACCCCTTTGTGCCACTCAGTCCATTTCCTCCCATTCTTACTGTTTAAAGCCCAGTGCATTTTAAAAGGTGATGTGAGCTCCAAACCTCTCCATATTTACTGGATGACAGGAAGACATGTGTTCTTGTCAGTGTTTGTAGCTAAATAAATAAATTGCTTAGTAATACTATTCCTCCTTCGACCTTTTCTCTCCAGCTAAACAAGAGGTTCATTCTGAGTTTCTTGCATGCACATGGCAAGCTCTTCACTAAAGTGGGGTAAGTGAGGTCTTATGTATTCCAGCTCTCAGATTCATGGACAAGTTTAAAAGATTTTATTTTTGAGTGTACCTTTGTCTGTTCTTTTGTATTTTTATGAATACGTGTGTCTTGTGTATGCAGCATGGAGTCATTCCCGGGGGTGGCGAGTCGTGTTCTGCTGGAGTTCAAGACGTTACTCCAGCATGGACCTTCCCTACTGGGCAGCACACACATGCTGCAGATCATCACCATCAACATGTTCACCATACACAATGCCCACAGCAGAGGTACTGCTGCACATGCCTGCACGTATCAACAAACATTGCTTCAAAGTGTTGATGCATTTTGTTTAAATGCAAAATTGATGCAAAATATAGCTAGTGAAAAACTTTTTTTATTTCTCTGTGTTTTATTTATTGTAAAATATGGCTCCACTAATGAAACACACATTTACTTGTTGCCATGTTTACATAGATATTTAAAACATTCACATACATGTTCTTTATAATACAGTAGAGCCTGTTCTTTTGCTAATAAAAAAAACAAAACAACGCTTATGCTGGGGCTTTATACAAGTCATTGTCGAACCTATTTGAATTCTTGTCTGTGTTTATCAGGTGAAGAAGGAGATGTGCGGTCCGTTTTGCAAGAGCAAAGCACTGCGCTGGGCCTCGGCATGTTTGCACTTCTGGTTCAACGCTGCACGGAGCTGCTCAAAGATACTCCTGCAGGTACAGACATGAAAGCACCCCAGAAGTATTTGATCAGCAGTAAGTTTTTTCCCTAATTTGAAATCAAGATCATTATAATCATCAGTATGTTATTATTTGTATCAGATAGTTTAAAGTCAAAACTTGCGGTACTGTCCCACAGCACACCAGTGGACATTATTTGTGGAGCCTAATACTAAACAGTGTATTTTCAAGTAGTTTTACAATTGTGTATGAAAAGATGGACGACGTGACAAGCTCCCTGAAAGTGAAGCCAAACATCTCCCTCACCCCCTGGTGGCAGGCTGCAGTGAAGGTCATAAACCACACATCCAACTCTACACGCCAAATATTTTTGATAGTTCTTATCACACTGCTGTTGGTTCAAGTGTTATTTTTTCTGATGAGTTTGGTTTGAATTAGTTATTTTATACTAAACAGGGAGATGCGTCATGATTGACAGATGAGAGTGGCCCTCTAGAGAGTGGCCCTCTATTGGTCGAGCATGTGTATTGATTGGAGCCCAACACCAAGATCACTGTGGCTCCAAATGACGGCACCAGGACAAAATTGCAGGCCCTGTATTCAGGATATTTTAGCTTCACTTAAATTCAGTGGGAGGAAGTGGGGATGCATCATCTATGTGTTTTACACCTGATGGGAGTTTGATAAAAAATTTGTGATTGTTAACAACAGGTTTTGGAGGATTCGTGTTTATTGTTTTCCTCTCTCTCTTATTTAGAACCAGTTCCCATTGCAGATGGAGAGGAGGAGGGTAAAGGGCAGGAGCTTGAGGGTATGGTGAGGGTCTCTGCTTTTCCACGTGATCTAAGAGAACTACTGCCAAGCATCAAGGTCTGGTCTGACTGGATGTTGGGACAGCCAGACCAGTGGAACCCACCGCCATGCAGTATAGAGTGAGTATTTAAAACCTTCAATAACATAAACAATGAGTGGTGAGAGTGAACCAAAAACATTAAGCTGCGGGCCTGACAGCTCATTATAACTTATTGTAAAGACCTGTAGCCGAGGGAAGCTGCTGATTCAGGTGAAACCTATCTTCAGTTTTATCACTATGAGTCATGCTTCTATTGCACATTACTTTCTTCAGATGGTGGTTCTTTAAAATACACATTTCCCACCAACACTGTTTTCCTTTTCCTCTCGATCCAGTTGTAGCCCTAATGTTTGGCAATGCCTGGCTGACCTGTGTAATGTGCTGGCACGTGTGGACCACGAGGAAGTGCCACTTTACAAAGTGGACACTGATGAAGGCGAGGGAGATGAAGAGTTGACTGTGCTACAGTTGAAGGAGGACAGGTTGCTTGCTGGTTTTGTACCAATACTGGCTGCACCACAGGAGCCGTGTTACACAGACAGCCACACTGACATGGTGAGTGAAAGGCAAAGGTGTATTTCTATGTCTATATACATATATATACCCATATACATACTTCTACTCCTGTGGACTTGGTGATTATACTGATTAGTCTGTCGCTTCTAACATGAACCCCTGTTCATTGTGCTGTTCTCATGTACAAATAACCTCGTCCTCTTTCCTCAGACAATAGCAGAAGATTGTAAGAGAGTGACGGTGCTCAAGTACTTTCTGGAGGCGTTGTGTGGACAGGAAGAGCCTCTGTTGGCCTTCAAGGGAGGCAAGTACATCTCTGTGGCAACTTCTCCTCCACCCGACCCCTCAGTGAAAACAGGAGGCAGGCAGGATTCTCTCACAGAGAAAGAGGTGACTATTTTCCTCCTACTTTCCCTCTAATAATCTGTTCTCGTCTCCTCTGTTGTTATCTATGATTGTGCTCCTTCCTATTCAAAATGTGACCTATTCATAATTATGTAAATGCTGAAATCACATTTTCCCTGCCGTTCAGCAGAGGTGGTTGAGAGCAGTTGAAGTGAAATTGCTGAATGTCTAATCATGTCTGTGTCTGTTTGGTAGGCTGATGATGTCATAGTCGAGGCAGAGTCGTCTCTCTCCACGTCAGAAGGAGAGGAGGATGCAGAGGAGGCGGATGATAGTGAGAATGACATCAGACAGCTGAAGGCACGACGCCATGTCCTCACCAACAAACTGGCACAGCAACAGAAGCGCAAGGACAAAATACAGGTAAACCATACATAATTTAAATTAAAAGCCTATTTGTTGTAGCATCCAACAATGAAAAAATGGCCTGTTCAGTTGCTGAAAAGTGTTTACCTCAGAATGCATTTCGTAATAACACTAGATTATTATATAGAATTGTTTTAAAGGGAAGCTCCAATAATGGGGATAATTCTTATGGGCTAATGTTGATATACTCATTTTCTACATTGTGTGAACTGCAAAAACATTTCAGGTGATATTCTCGTCATGTGTGTGTGTTTGTGTCTGTCCCAGGCGGTTCTGCAGACTGGTGGGCAGTTGGAGCTGGAAGTGAGGCCTCTGTTTTTGGTTCCAGACACCAATGGATTCATTGATCATTTGGAAGGGCTGCAGAAACTTCTTCAGTGTAGAACCTACATCATAGTTTTGCCTCTCATTGGTAAGACTGAGAAGACAAAGAAAGGAGTAATAATGATTTGGTGTAGTGTTTATGTTTACTTATGGTGTGAGGATGTGTGTTCTCCCTTTTAGTGATTACTGAGTTAGACGGCTTGGCTAAAGGCCAGGACAACTTTGGTGGTGGAGTCGGGTCAGGGGGTCGCAACTCGGGCAGTCGTGGCAACTATAATGTCAGTGCAGCCCATGTGCGGTCTGTGCAGGAGAAGGCCCGGGTGGCAGTGGCTTTCTTAGAGAAAGGATTCGAGGCCAGGGAACCGTGCCTCCGAGCCCTAACAAGTAGGGGAAGCCAGCTTGACTCTATTGCTTTCCGGAGCGAAGACACCTCTGGACAACAGGTGAGCCCAAAGAAATGAGGCCGAAATAAGTTCTTTTATTATGTGAATTTCTTTCAATTGGATTCAGATTGTGCAATGAAATAAGACTGTTTCTTTTCTGTTCCTCTTCAGGGTAACAACGATGATGTGATTCTGTCCTGCTGTCTCCACTACTGCAAAGACAAGGCAAAAGATTTCATGCCCGCCCAGAGAAGTATGTAGTTCTGTCCGTCACATGCAGATACTTAGAATGTATGTAAATACAGTCTTCTGAGTGCATCTTTCTCTCTCTACTCTTCCCTCCCCCCCACAGATGGGACAGTGAGGCTCCACCGAGAGGTTGTTCTCCTCACAGATGACCGCAACCTGCGCGTCAAAGCGTTGACCCGCAACGTCCCTGTGCGAGACATCTCTGCTTTCCTCAGCTGGGCCAAAGTGGGGTGAACCAAGCTCAGCTGGAGTCAAAGGAAGCCAACTGCTGAAGCCTGCTTGCCACTCAGCCAGAGGAGAAGACACACTTAAACAGAGGAAGAAGAGGATGAAATAACAGGGGAGAGGAGATGAAGAAGAGAGCAAACAACCACTGCTTATGAAACACAAGTAAATGTAGTGAGAGTGGTTTCTGTGAGCTTTTCCCTCTTGTGATGAAGTGTGTGTGTGTTATGTGTTAAGATCAGTGAGCTTCCTCAGAGGGAGACAGGAGACTTGATGAGTCTCAGGAAGGCTGGACTACAGAGTGGGGGGAGTAAAAATGGAGTGATGTGATTTGTAAGTTGTCGGGTCCAGCCTCAACCCTCTGCACCTAGTTAGTGAGTGTGTACTCTGCAAGCGGTATTAAATTTGGGCCTGATGATAGGATGAGCCAGAGAGAGGGAGTGTTAATGGTCATTTAATTGATGATATACATCAACACTGAAGGCCACACCTGGTACTTCCACACTTCTCTGAGGGCCCAGTCCTACAGACTGCTGTGGCCCCTACAGCAGAGCTGAGGGAAAGGAAGGCGGAGAGAAGCACAGCTGGAGCGTCTGTGTCAGTACAGTTGACAGAGGCTTACTGTAGTGAGGATAAATCAAGAGCCCTCAGTCAACCTCAGCCCCAGCAAGGAATCACAAGCAGGTACAGTGTTTCCTGCTCAACCAGGAAGTGCACTATGCCTGTTTCGTAACTTTGATTATTCATCCAGTTTGAAGCCAACATTCAGTTTTGATATTGCCAGCAAATGGTTTTAAAAAGTCAACAACAACAAAAGGTTTGGTTCATTCATATTTTGTTCTGTTTTTGACTTTTTTTGAGTTAATTTGTAAAAAGTTGTTTCTTTCATGAAGGCAATTTTTTCCCATTTAACAATATATAACACACTGATAATATGCATCTGCAAAGTTGTCCAGTATGAACCATACTTCTGGGTGCAAATGCATTTGTACATAGTCCATCATTTGTGTTTATGAGCAGTGTAAACTGCTTTAATACATCAAGTCTGGTTATGGTTGAGTTTTCAGGTTTGAAATATTTTACTGCATTGAGTAACTTAATGGAATTTAGTCCTTTAAGCAAAATTTGAAGCCAGAGTCTGCAGCAGTGATCGTGATGAGGAGCTCCTGCAGATACATGCGCTCGACCAATTGCAAGTTGATCTCTGCTAATTTAAACCAATTTTACTGAATGAACACTTCAGTGAGAGAACTACCTAAAATGACAACCATCTCTGAGTGCATTTTGTTTAACATAACATGGTGCTAGCCACCAGGGGGCGATGGAGATGATTTGGCTTCATTTTTAGGGAGTTGTTCTGACCTCCATTGTTTGGTATCAGTGTTTTGTGCTTTTCAGTTCATACCACCTCAATAGTTTACATTTTGACTAAATGCTTTTATTAGCCAAAACCTGTTTTCCTGTTCAGAGCGTAGCATTGTCGTTCAGATATCCACTTTACTTTAGTTAGGATAAAATACATGTGTTATAAGACCTCAAATTGCAGCCTGTAAAATTTAGCATCTCACTGACCGGTAGAATTTGTGTTGGAGATTTAGCTTGTTCTTTGTTCGAGACAGAATCTGAGTTGTCAGTTTATTTCTATGTACTTCTCAGACAGTGGCTGGATGCTCAAAATAGATATAATCTACACCTCTGTTATGTGACCTCATCCAGAATTCATAGTTCACTCTCCACACGTTCACCATATGGTAATGCTGTACTGTATGCAGATGTGGCTGTTCCACTTTCTGTTTGTGTTGCACCTTTTCAGCATGGCGCGTACAACTTCCATCCGCAGATGATGTTTCCGTATTTGTGTTAACAGGTTAATTCATTCTTTTCAGCGCCTCTGTTCTTTCTGTAGCCTCTGTGAAGTTGCACTGCTTTCGTGTTTTAGTGTCAGAGCAAATGTAGTCAGTAATTGACATGACAAGTGGGTTTTTTCATCGTTCATCATTAAAAATAACTTTAAAATGCACTGGTTTTTTCCTTATTTATGTGCAAATGGCCAGTTGACAATAACAGGAAAGGCACAGGTGTTACCAAAAACATGAACAATGCCTCTATCATTATTATTATTATTACTTCTACTTCAACTGCTATACATTTGCAAATCTCTGGTTTTCTATCTGTGGTATGTCAGAATGTCTGTTGTGTAGAAAGCCTGTAGTTTAGTTGTCATGAAAGATACAGAGCTCAGAGTTGTGTACATGTAGATCACTTTATAGCATTGAAAAAAAGACTAAACAAAATGTGACAGAATCGAAATTATCACTATAATCAGAACATATTATGCATCGTACATGTAATCAAATTGTCAGCACAAATCTATATTATAGACATATCTATATCTTTATCTACTATATCACACTATCAAACCAAAACCTTTACACGTGTGCCCTCATGTGGCAGTTGAAGAATACACAGGTGAAAGTGACTGAACCAAGGAGGCAGCAATGACTTTGGGGAGTCAGGGAATGTGTTGATAAATTCATGAAGGAGACAAACGTGAGGACGAGAAAGATAAAACTATGCTGAGGAGACTGTGGAGACATCTGTATAAAATAAAGTTTAATGATTGATCTTATCTAGACAAGCCTCAAAACACGACTGCTCTGGTTCAGTCCTGATATTCTGTTCTTAGGGCTGATATATGGTCAAAACTCACAATGATAACGAGAGCAAGACTCAAAATAATACATGTTCCAGTCTGAATAACCCCCAGTGTCTCTGATTATAGTCAGGAGGGATTCATGTATTTATACCATATATACGTGTGTATATATATGTGTGTGAGAGAGAGATGGAGAGATGGAGAGAGTCAGGGACAGAAAGTTCTGCAGCCCATCCATCCATATCATTTGCTTCAGTATACTTCTGCGCTTGGATACAGACCACACAGGCAGGACCTGATTCCCATCATCATGACAACAGCGCTGCCAGGCAACCAATCAAAGCCCTCTGTGCCCTGTTCTCTGAGCTGATTGGTTTCCCCTCTCGCAGCCTGTTGTGGAATGCCCATCTTTTAACCTCTCTGCTGCCGTGCACGTTGCACACATTCTATATTTCTCCCAATGCAGATTACTGTGTAATCTTCCTCTGAGATGTCACGCTTGCACCGACGTGATGTTAAGTTGTGTTGCATGTGGAGGCTGGAACGTGTTCATTAGATGTGAATATGGAGTAAACACAGGTTTCACAAATGCTCACATGTGCTTTTTTTTAATGTAAACATAACACGATTTAAAGTAAAGTGACACTGGAAGAAATGTGTTTACACCGGTGCACTTGTGGAAACTGCCAGGCATCAAGCCCATATTGAACTGGGTGCACGACTGATCATCTGGCATCTGCACAAACTGCACTTCATATTATATAAGAGATCATGGGCCGTGAGGTGGTGTTCACAACCACGTGCATGCAGGAGTTTCACAAGGAGATCACAGTGTTATTATTACATTCTAGTACACATCATCTAGACTTGTTTGGTCTGTACTAGTGTTGTTTGCTAGAATGAATTATGCTCTTCTGATGTTCTCACCATACCAGTGTGTGTGTGTGTGTCTTGGTTCTTTTCTGACATCTTGAGACAATCCACAACTGCTCTCTGATGGTGCACAAAACAGTTTTTAACACTGACATGAGTGAACGACTGGTTATTTATAGAGGAAGCCAGATCAGGACTGAAACTGTTAATCAGGTTAGGAGCTCAGTGACTGAAAATGTGCAAGAAGGCCAAACACACACACATACACAGACAGACACACACTGGGGGAAAGGATGGTTGTCCCCTGCTGTGGGACAAGAATGGACCAGGACTGATGTTGTGTTTACAGTCATTGTGTGTGCACGGCTCCCAGCATCCTCAGCACATGCTTGCAGGTGCAGGCTTGTGCAGCAGCAGCAGCAGGAGCAGACTCACAGATTAGACAGCGAGCGGACGGGGCTCAGTTTCCCTGCAGGCTGCACAGCATCAACAACACTCTCCCCCAGAAACTGTCACACGTGTTCTCCCACTCTCCTCTCTCCGCACAGCTCCGTGTCTGTCGGTTCATCCGCTCCTCGGGTTCCAGGGAGGCGATTCTCCACCGCCGCCATTTTTTGTTAGGGGACTGCCTACCGAAAGGGGAGAAACTTTGCTAGCTAACGCCTAACATTAGCAGCTAGCTAGTTGGCCAATAGCCCTTGCTTGCTTGTCTGCTAGCCCGTTGTGACAGCGGCAGACGCCTGACAGTCGTTAGCCCGGCTAGCTAGCATCGCGTTGAATTATTATTGCCACCGGCTACTATAAATGACAAAATCGGCTGTTGCTAAAACGAACAAATTAGCAAAACGGAGCGTGTGTGCTGGGAAGGCGACTGTGTTGTTAGATTAGCGAATTAGCAACTGCTAACGTGTAAGCTAGCCCCACTTTGATTCCTCTGGACTGCGTCGCCTCGTCTGTGATTTTTTTTTTTTTGTTGTGTGGCGTCAGTCGCTTTGCTCTGCCGCGTCGACCGGAGCCTCCAGCCGCCAACACCCCTGTCCCCGACCCGCGAGGACTCCTTTCTGGACGAGGTGAGTCGCTCGCCCGCTTTAGCTTCATGCTAACCCAGCCGTTTGGACGTGTTAACGTGTGTTCTGTGCTGCGGTTAAGCTCCATTTCAACGCAGGTTAGCCGGGGAGCTAGCTAGATCGCCAGGTCGGTTTCCACTCGCCAGCTAACCTGACAGTTGCTGTCACAACTTGTGCGTTGTGTCACATTGTCAGGTTTTTGTGTGTCTGTGCAACTTCTGTCACATCCTGGTCGGCACGGAGGTGTGTTGTGTTGCATGTCAGTGTAAAACACGAGCAGGGGCTGTAGCAGGGGGGGCTAGCGAGCTAAGTGGTCGCTGGTTTGGTTTGTTGTAAACAATGCGAACAGACTGCTTTACCTTGAGCAGCGTTAGCTAGCTAGGTTAGCTTGCTAATCCGCTTTATGCAACTATAGTAGCAAGCGGTGCCACTCCCTCGTTTGTGTTGTTGCACACCGTGGCTGTGCGTAAAGTGAAGCTGGGCTGTGGGGTTGTCAGATTTTGTATTTTGGGAAGTTTCCCCATCTACCAGCAGCATCACGGCTCGCACACTGTCTGCATGAGGTGGACGGGAGGTGACATGTTGTGCGTCTGTGGCTCGCACACGTTGTGGCACCGTGTTTACAGGCAGCTTCTCCTCCAGGAGACAGACACTCAGCATCGAGTGATCCTTGCAGAGGTCGCGTCCATCGGCCGCTGTTGTTGTGCACTGACGTGAGTCGCATTCCTGCCGTTTTCACTGTTGACATTGCGTAACACTGCCCATCGCTCCACCAGCTCCTCTCCTGCTGGGATTATCTGTGACCACGATTTTGTGCATGACAGTGGGTCGTCGACACGGGGATTGAACGCAGCACCTCCGGTATGGTGAAGCCACGCTCGTCGTCCGTGTTGTGACATCAAGTTTAGCGTGGAGACACCGAGCTCCTGTTGGTGGGGATCCAGCAGGTCTGGTGCTCCGTGGCTTCATGGCTGATCTACACACACACACAAACACACACTTGGATATGGTTTTTGTTTCATGTGCCACCTATAATAGCTGCAGTGTGAGCAAACCCAGCTGTCTTTGTTGTTGTCTTTACACCCTGATGAACAGGGTGTCCGTGCACCTCGGCTGAAAAGCAGGTACAACTTGTCCTCATCCTCTCTCATCACGGATCTCTGCTCGGATGCCCATCCCTGCCTTCCTGTGTTCTGTGTAACCTGTGCTCGTCTGACATTTGTTCATTTATTTTTCTGTCAGAACACAAGAAGGCCCATTCACAAGAAGGATCATCTCCCCTTGTTTACTTTCAAGGTCTTGCTGCTGGCCGATGATGAGAGTTGCGTAGCTGCCTTTGCATGTGAACGTCCCTATGCAGGAGAAGCCTTTGCAAAGTTGTGAGGTTTTTGGTGTGTGTCAGTGTTATATCAGGGGGTGCTGAATATGGTCACGCTGCATAATGGCTTTAAGTGTCTCCCAGGAAAAATGGATTCGACACTGGAGCAAAGCCTTCCCTGTTTGCTTAAGTCTAGACCCAGTCAGTCGGTAACAGTCAGCCTCTGCAGAACAAGACCCGGTTCCACAATATCATCCACCATCGCCACCACAACTGAATTTGTTATTGTTATGAAATATGTAATGTACTTTTTGTACTTTAGTTTCTTGAATGTCTTGCTTACAATTAAGCTCTTTTTTTTTTTTTTTAGCTGACAAACCTCAGGGCTTATAAAGTGACATTGATCCTCAGGTGTTCACTGTGTTGACCAACCTGACAGACAGTAGCGACATAGCAGTTTGAAATAATAAAGTTTGGCTGCTGAACAATTGGAAACCAGAAGCTTATATGATGAGTCAGACTACGAATAAGAACGAAAAGGCAGAGGTTAGGCACATCCAAAATGTATTTTAAGTGACGAGAGAGGACGCACACTGTTGAAACAATTAAAATATATTAATATTAATGGTTTGCCAGATTTTTAGATATGGATGGGTGAGAATTAACTTTTCAATCACTCAATCTTCATCACATTACACATTTGTGGAGAACAGTTCAAGATTTAAGCCGTCAATAAGATTCAGTGTGAAGTCCAGTAGTGCTAAGGTCAGAGATGACTGGATTCTTTTGTATGTCATGGTGTTGAGGGTGGTGGCCCAGGGAATTGTCTTTTTACCCAAGTGCTTCTCGTTCAGAAGAAACTATGCTGTCGATGCTCATGACATTTATCCCAACACGGATAAAAACAAAGTGTAAGTGGAGCTCGGCGAGAGGAAAGGGATGGATCAAATCCTCTTAGTGCTTGGTCACTCTGCTCACATCATCTCTGTAGCACTACAACTCGGGATGAGTTGTTGTTGACATTGGGCAGCCAGAGAGCTTTCACTTCCTCCACTCAGTGAAAGCCACAATCTGTAATCAGTCTGGGAAGCAGGAGCATGGACACCCCACCCTCCATCTTCTATCTCCATCTACACACAGCGCGTGAGCTATTTGAACAACAGCGCACATGTAGGTCACAAATTAGCATTGTTTCTGAACACCTAACCTATTTTTCACTGCCTAGAATGAACCTAATGCCTAAACTCTGTCTGATTCAAACACAGATCATTTACTAGTCCAGTGTTTTTCTTTGTCAGTTTAAAATCTGTACACCTCCCTGAACCTGATAAGGGAAAATTACGGGACATGCAAGAGGAGATTCTTCTTTTTGGCATGTGAACATTTTAACTAAATTGTTGTTATAAAGAGTCATTGTTAAAATGTTGTAGCTAAGTGAAAGAGAAGGATTTCATGTGGACCAGTTACATCTGGCTGATACAGGATCATTTAATAAGATGTGTCAGCTAAGTGCAGTCCTACTTAAATTATTTAGCAATACAGCATTTAGCATCTGTCTGAAGGACATTTTGAAACTATATGCATGAAAGTATATGTGTGTGTGTGCTTGTGTGTAAATTAATATGACACCTGAGTTCCCACAGTTCTATAAAAACAGTTTAAAGGCGATTTAGTATATCGTGGTTGATGAGGTTTCGTCTCAGATTGACATTTAAAGTTGAAGCTCTACTGACGTGAACTCCATGTCCCTAAAAGAATCACAACAGTGTAAATTATCCCGCAACAACGAACAGGTGCAACAAAACCATCCGACGGGTTTCACTCTTTGTAATCACCAAAATAACAGAAGCTAACTGCAGAGGTGTACCATGGATGTGTGGGGCTTGAATCAATCTGACAATCTGTTTATTTTGGTGGTCGGCAGATCTTCGCGGTTTTTGGAGGAATGACAACATTTCTAATTGTAGGCTTCTGTTTAACCCAGTGTTGAAAGTGATCAATGCAATCGGAGCGAGCTGAACTAACACAATCGGCAGTTAAATCCAAAAGTGTTGCATTGTAGTCTGATAAAAGCTGGTAACTGTATTTGCAGTATGTTATACGTTGTAAACAGCAGAAATGGAAAAAAACCAATATAAAGGATGAACGGATGTTTGGTTCTCTAGGTTTTAATTAGCAGAAATTCTCTCTTTCTCTTTTGATAAAGCAGCAGACGGAAGAATTGCTCCAGGGTTGCTCCTCTGTAGATGACCCTGTGCTCTGCAGCTGAGAGAGTTTCACTGTGGGGATCAATAAAGTATTAGATTATTTATTATCCCCCTCCATTTCTCTCTTTCTTTCTCTCCGTTACACCCTTCGCTACTTAGCTTTGTGTATTGGTTCCCTCTTCATTAGGCTTCTTGGTGATTTTTACTGTGCGCAGGAAATCAATTCACATAATACATCAAGAGAGAATCCATTTTCTCAAGCAGTAAAGCAAAACAACTTTGGTTGCATTTCTTGAACACACTGTTCTTTGTGATAAAGCGTGCGCACGCATGTCTTGCGGACGAGTCTGTCTCTTCCAGATTCAGTCTTGTGACTAAGTGTGTTGTGCTCGGATTGTCTGTGTATGGGGGAGAGAAACAGAGAAATATGGATATTAACATAATTACATTTGTATTACACTGTATTATCTAGTCTGTTGGAACTGTACAAATAGCCCAACACAAGCCAAGTCGAATAGTTTATTTCTTCTAGATGTAAAATAATGAAGTGCAGGTAACGCTCCACTGATATTAAGTGACAAGATGTTTGTTTAACTTTACAGTAATGTTTTTTGTTTTGACCTTATTCTGAGCAATGAAAATGTTCAGCTAATGAATCCATTACAAAATTTGAAAACTGCAGTACCTATGTACCCTTTGTTACTTACACTTGTATATGTTATATTGTAAATGTAACACACACAAGAGATTTAGGGTGGCTCTTTTTTTGGTTGTTGTATAATGTGTTGCTTCCCAGAGTGTTGGGTTTCCTTGTGAGGGTGTCGGTCAGTACAACTCATGAGTCAAACTAAACTTGTGCAAAGCAATGTATATGTGTAAAGCAAAAGATGGTCAAAGTTTTGACAGATGACAAGAAAAATATCCAAAATATGACAAAGCATTGGTTGCTCTCAGGTGTAGCCGGAGCCTTGAGCCTTTTGTGAGCAAGGTTAATGTGGAATTCTTTATTTACGAACCAGGAATAGCTCAACATTATTTAAAATACATATACTGTTCAAGCTACATTATAAAGTTATTTAAAATATTTATCTGATCAGGTGTCCCAATGTATCAATGATAAAATATAAAGAGGTTTGTAATAACAATTCATGCTATTAAATTATATCACTAGAGTCTTAACAATTCAGTTTTCTGAGATGCATCAGGAAAACATTACTTTTGCAAACAAGCAACTATTAAAAAATGAATCTAGTAACCGACAGGAACAGAAACAGCTTGTAAATAATAGTTTGCTTGTTTGCAAGCTACCTTGTGATTGTACACTCATAATCAGTGTGTGCTGAATCAGGCTGAGTGTTCATGAGGAAGTATTATCACATGGTAGATGGAAAACATCTTTACAGTTCAGAGAGCTTCAAGACAACAGAGAATGTTGAACATGTTTTTTTCTGTTATTCTGCTGATTTGGGTGGAAAGAATGTTGGTGTTTTACTTGTAAGCCTTTCTGCTTTTCACACAAACATCACACAAATTATTTCAACTCAAGTCTCTCTCACAGACGCACATATAAAGGCAGAGAGGGGTTTTCTGTATTAACAATTTATCTTATAGCTTGAATACATTTGAACTTTTAGAAGCAGTTATTCTAACCTTAAGGCACGGATGTGAAACATACAGCACCTCTGTGTACTTGTATTGCAGAGCTACTGTGGGAAAATGTGGGAAATGCTGATTATGCTTTGATTTTCAGTTGGAATATTTCATGTGTGATTTGTTTTTGTACACAATTGTTTTTGCGGAGCAGAAAGACCCCTACACCTGAATATTCAGTGTTTGACCTGGCTCGATTGCTGAAAGCTTCATACAGCCTTTTAAAAATGAAGGTTTTAAAAGGCTATCTGTCTTATAATGCTTAGCTTGTAATGCTGCATGTATTTGGACAAAATTAGACAAAATCTGAATGATTCTCTGTTCACTAGTATCCAACATAAAAAGACTGTGGTTGTCTGTGTTACTTCAGTTTGTTCCCAGATATGTGTTGTCCTTGGGGGCTTTGTGTTTCATCATAAGAGTTTCATGCTTGTTTTATTCGTAGTCAGCTGGATCGCGTTTTCACCAGGACGAACCTTGTGACATTAAGCCAGCCTGTGTGGTAGCGGTGCCACAGGCTGCCGGCCTGTGCTGATAACTATAGGTTCGGTTCACGGTGCTGCCAACACAAAGATAAGCTGAAAGGAGGAAAGTAGCAGTTTACCCTCTGAGCATGTCCGTAATGATATCCCTGTGGTATCTGGGTATGGAAAGGGTTGTGCTTCGTTTCATGTTGGCTGAAGACAAAACATGGAGATGAGGTTAAAACAGGGCGGACTGATTCTTTAATTGGTAGGTTTTTGATTGAACTTCAGATCTCGTGTCAGGCACGAGATCTGAAGTTTTGGTTTTATATGTTCTGTAAAGATTGTTGCATATGCAAGAGTTTGTACGCCCTCCTCAGTCAGTATTTGGTAACCCCCTTTTTGGCAGATTTGGCACAGTTTTCAAACGCTCTCTGTAAGTCTTTCTTTTGTTGGTTCTCTTCCTGCAGATCTCTTCAAGTTCTTCTATATTTTTAGACCGTGTATCACACACATTGCATATTTAATATCTACACACCGATCTTTACTGATGTTTAGGTCAGGGCGACTGTGAGGGTCAGTCTAAAAGCTTTGGCTTGTGTTTCCTGAAGAAATGGTTCATGGTGGATTTTGAGTTCTGCTCTGGCTCATCATATCTTCTTTTCGGTTTATTGACTTGCTGTAGAACATATTTCATCCAGGATTTACTGAGAGATTAATCCATTCTTCTTTCTCTCTCTGTGCAATGTTTCCTGTGCCACTGGCTGCCACACAATCATAATATTCCCACCCACATGCTAAACAGTTGGTATTTTTTTAAAGTTCATGGAAAAAAGTAGAAGTGTATTAACATTTGAAGAAATGCTCATTCTTAAATGTCTCCTTGCTGCAGGGCTTGTATTTACTTTTCTCTTTTGTACTCAACAGAATCTGGAAGTAACTCAGGGCTGTCTAAACCTTTGCATATAACAAAAAATCACAACCTCCAGCTTTTTTCTGTATTTTACTTTGAAAAGCTGATTCAGAAAATTGACAACAATTTGTTTCTGACAACAACAAACACGGCAATGGTCGCTGTTGTGATAAAGTTCCTCATTATAGAGGATGCAAAAGTGGCCACGTTGTAAATGCCTGTAGTTTCATCCCTACTTGCAAAGTCCCCTCAAAAAGTTCTGTCATTGTTGAAATTTCTTTCTCATGTCCAATGGTCATCTCGCCTGAACTATTGGGTGCACTGCTCCCATGATTTCTGGTGGCACTGCTCTGTATCGTCCATTTCTGTAAGCTTTCATAAGACAAATATGGATGTAATGAAAGCAGAGTACTGACAGAAGTTGTTGTCCGTTTTCCGTATGTCAAACTTTGAGCATAACTGAGCCTTTACCTGTACAATACAGGATGTTGACAGATACTGCTCATTTGCATGAAACGTTATATAAGCCAGTTTCGTTTTTGTGATGAAATTCTGAAACACACCTACACACTCGAAGAATTTGCTGTATAGATGCAGATTATACAATATGCTTTGACACACACTCAGCATTAAAACACAGTATTAATCTTATATGCACATTACATGAATTAACAAGGGCACAATTGATGCATCCAGTTTAGAGTACACAGTCAAATTTGACCTCGGGTCCTTTAATTGATCTTCTGATGCAGTTCACCCCTCATTACTGTCGGCCTCCTCATAGCACCAGACATGAAATCAATCTCTGAGCCGGGATATTTGCATTGCCCAGTATTCCAGTCACTTACAGATCTGCAATAATTGCTGAAGCGATCTGAACTGAACTGATACACTCATGATGACTCTGCAGTTAGTGGATTATATTGGGGTCAGCATTTGATGGTGCGACCAGTGGCTTTAGTCACCGTGTTTACATGTGGAGCCTCTAATCTTTCTGGAGAAACTTTGTATGTCACTTCAGCCAGTGTGTTGTCGTATGCGGTATGATATTTTAATGATGCCTCAAGCCCACGTGTGTTTTCACAATTGTTAAAGATACAAAGAAAGGTACAAACCTTTTTTCCCAAGGCTTTGTGAAACAGAACAGCCACAATACCCCGTCCTGCTGCCTCAGCTGCAGCCTGTCAAGCTCAACAATTCATTTTTCATTTCACAGTTTACACAACAACACATCTCAATCACACATGCATAATTCTATTTCAAGTTAGGGCTATAAAGTTATATCACACCTATTGTATTGTCTTCCAACTGCATTTGTCACATGATTATTGTGGCCCAGTTACGATGGAGTGATCAGGTTGGATTAATTAGCTCAAGGATTGATAATAACACTGAAATTCAGTTGAACTGAACTGTGGCTCAAAAATGGAAGTCTGAACTGAACTCTGGATTTGGAGAGCTGTTGCACACCTAATCAAAGCATTTTGGTTTTACACCTTGTGTAGTGTGTCTTTGTGTTGTAGTTTGTATGGATGGAGAGCAGACTTTAAAAAATGTGGCATCTACCATTCGCTGATGTAGTTTCCTCAAACCTGCATGAGAGTTTTATCTTGTCCTTGCTAACGCCTCTGTCTTTCTCTCTTTGCCTCCGCTCCCCCTCACCCCTTCTGTCCATCTAGGCGCCCATGTGCTGATTCCTCAGGCCCATCCATTACTGCAGATGAATCTTCAGCTGCTTTGGCGTAGCTCAGCACCCAGATAGTCCCACCCCCTTCGAGTGGGCGATAAGGGACTACATTAACCAGGATGCCCTCCTCTGTAAGGGCAGGGAGCCTGAAGGATCCGGAGGTGTCTGATCTTTTTTTCAAAGAAGACCCAGAGAAGCTTTTCTCAGACCTCAGAGAGATTGGCCATGGCAGCTTTGGCGCCGTCTACTTTGTACGTCAACTACATCTTTGCACTAACTATATAAAAGTATCTCAGATCAGATCTCAGTCAATTTTGTTCCTTATGTTACTGTATACATTTCTGTGATTAAAACAGTAGCTCAAGGCTTTTTGAGAAAGCAACTGAATCACATACAACTTGTATATTTGAGTCCATGGTCCATGATTACAGAAAATGTACAGAGCATTAGAAGTCCTGTATGTTCTGTTAAAAATGTGTCCTGACTGTCCTTTGTGTTTGCCAGGCACGGGATGTACGCACTAATGAGGTGGTGGCAATCAAAAAGATGTCCTACAATGGCAAACAGTCTATTGAGGTGAGACAAGAATGATAATAATATTTATATATATGTGATAGTATAATTAATAATCTACGATAGTTCAGACTTTGACAATAAACCTTTCTACACGTTTCAGGAAATATTCTCCACTGAATAATTGTGAATAATGTTTGTGCACTTTAATACAACTCAGGTCAATACAGCTGCTCTTTGTCTTCTACTTCCTCTACCACAAACTAACAATACAAGTTTTTGATATATACATTTTAAATACTTAATGTAAGCAATAAATAATAAATGCTGATATCGTCAAACCCTCTTCTTGTCAAACTGTAAAAATCCTAACATGACAACCATTAACAAAAACTGCCTGTTTCTGTGCTTCATCAAGGTTTTTTCAAGAGCTGCTGGACCACACTGTTAAAGTGGGGTATCATTGTAATTCTGATTTAAAATCCTTTAAACATACAACAAGGTCGCTCCTGTGCGCTCACTTTCACTTTCACCTAGATACAGCTCCTGATTTCAGATTAGCTATAATCAGATTACACATAATCTGTGACGAGAATCAAGGCATTGCATGTTTTGTTTTGAAGTCGCTGCTTTCCCCAACAGAAATGGCAGGACATAATAAAGGAGGTGAAGTTTCTCCAGAGGATCCGGCACCCCAATAGTATAGAGTACAAAGGATGCTACCTCCGTGAGCACACAGCATGGGTAAATCACCTGACTACACGCACAGGATTGAAACATCATCTCATTCAAATATATGGGTTTGTATTTGTCTATTCGCTGTTATTCATAACCTCATCTGTTGTCTCCAGCTGGTGATGGAGTATTGTCTCGGCTCAGCCTCTGATCTGTTAGAAGGTGAGTAGGTGTTCTGTGGTTCAGTTTTTCCCAAGAGATGAGGTTTTGATCTGTCTTGTCTTTTTGAGCTCAAAGAAAAGAAAGTAGTCTTTGATGTGTCCTCATCAGCTGGCGTTCCAAGTCTTTTTTTTCCTCCTACAGTTCATAAAAAACCTCTACAAGAAGTAGAGATCGCTGCCATTACACATGGTGCTCTGCAGGGGCTGGCCTACCTTCATTCCCACAATATGATCCACAGGTGAGGCAGTTTTTTAAATCTTTGCAGAACTGTCTGTAAACAATATATATCCCCCCCCACACACCCCATCATCTGAACACGTTTCTTCTTGTTTCTCTGTCGCTCAGGGACGTGAAGGCAGGTAACATCCTGCTGACTGAACCGGGGCTGGTCAAGCTGGCCGACTTTGGCTCGGCCTCCATCGCCTCGCCTGCCAACTCCTTTGTGGGAACGCCATATTGGTAAGTGAATGTGTAGAATGTTGACTCCAGAAGCCGTCTGTGATTGACAGTCTGCTTAAAGAAGTATTGATTATTGAAATGGATTTCACTTTAAATGGTATTTACCTCTATTTGCATACTCGCACACAAGTAAAGAGCTGCCTGCTGTAGTGTTTGAAGGCTTTGCTCAGGATAGAGATATCGTCTTCAGGAGGGAGGACCTGCTTTTTAAAATCTTATTCATGCTGCTGATGAACTTTGGACGATTATAGTAAATTAAGCTTTCCCTTTTTTCCACAACTTTATCTTTCTGCTCCACTTCTTCTTCCAGGATGGCCCCTGAGGTGATTCTCGCCATGGATGAGGGCCAGTATGATGGGAAGGTGGATGTCTGGTCCTTGGGGATCACCTGTATAGAATTAGGTAGGTAACAGTGTATGTTTGTGTTTATTTTATGTATAAGGATGAAACTGCAGTATATTATAGAATATTTAATATAAAATAAAATATAGCCCTTCCATTCTTTTTAAACACAGTTTGCTATCACTGGTAAAATGATTTGTATACAAAGAGCCTATATTATGCTTCTCTGGTTGTCATACTATTGATTTAATAAGAAGAAATAAGTCCTGACTTTGTGTTTTCTGTTCCAGCGGAGAGGAAGCCTCCCTTGTTTAACATGAATGCAATGAGTGCCTTATACCACATAGCGCAGAATGAGAGTCCCACACTAATGTCTAGTGAATGGTAAGTTGCCACAAACACACAATGAAAATAAATAGCATAGATTAGCAAAGTTGCACGTCTCTGTGAATTGATTTTGACTGCTTACTTAATGAACTTGCATTACCTGTGAAAATTATTTTGTTTCTATGTAAGTTCTAAGAAAACATGATTTACTACTGATCGTACAAAAACTCTGGGTTGATCCTTTAATTTGTGGGCAATGAAAAATGACGAGCAAAGAGAACAAATGAAATGTGATATAATTAAATTAAACCATTAAAAAATACAAACATGCTATGAAATGCTTTGCTTCAGTTTTAAATTGGGCTGTATTGTATTTACGTTGTATGTTTTGCACCTGAACCTATTGTGTTGACTTTTGTTAGGACGATCGGTGTCAGTGTCTTGTTGTGGTTTGACCCTCTGTCCTGTCGTCTTTGTTTCAGGACGGATTACTTCAGAAACTTTATCGATTCTTGCCTTCAGAAAATCCCCCAGGACCGGCCGCACTCTGACGACATGCTGGGTGTAAGTTCATGCCCGTACTGTGCACTGCCACACATAAACCTGATGACAGGCCCTCCTGCGATAAATCTGACGTTTGCACTCAGTTCTGTCCTCAATAAGCTTCTATTTTGATTCACTAATCCCCTGTTTCCAGATTCACACACATCCACAACATGGACAAACACACACACACGGCTCGGTTTTGTAGAAAGAACATGTAATTACTGAAGAGATGCGACTTCTCCACCCACTGTTAAGTAATTGAGCAGCTGTCACTTAGCTCACTAATGGATTCACTGTTGCTAATGGAAGTCGTCCTTGGGGTACTGTAAGCACTATAGTGTGTCTTTCTTTGTTAAATGTTAAGTTAAAAACAGTCTTTGCTTGAAAAATTCAAACTCTTACAATCTTCTTTTTTAACTTATTGTCTAATTGATCTTCTTCAGCAGAACTACTGGTCCAACTTTACTTTACTTTACTACAAAGTACAGGAAGACAGTGTTAATGTTTCTTAATGGGCTGCAGGTCATTACAATAGCTATGGGATTTCCTGTCATATTTTAGTTCCTAATAACTAACTTTGACAGTGGCCATACATGATCTGCTTCTTTTTCTTTGGGTATCTCATTTACACCAAAATTAGCGAGTATAGGCAGGGCACCCGCTGGTAAACCCGCTGGTAAACCCGCTGGTAAACCCACTAATTGACTCCTTTCTCACTGCCAGTAGAAGAGTTAGCCTTTTTCTGTTTTTATTTCCCTCTCACGTCACGTTTGAGGTCACAAATGCGCCGGAAACTGAAAAGCTCTCTCACCTCGCTCTCTAGCCAGAGTTACATCTTACACGTCCTGAAGAAAAAACAGCTATTACACTTTACATAATAAATAAGTGCACAAACTTTCACGCCTATTTACGCTGTTAAACACAAAGTTTCAGTGTGAAAAACTTGTATTTCATTCCTGTTATCCTTCTTTTTCTTCTGTGACTTCTCTGTTCAATGATGTTCCGTCTTTTCCTTCCTGCTACCTTCCACTGCAGCATGCATTTCTGCAGCGTGAACGTCCAGACTCTGTGCTAATGGATCTTATTCAAAGGACCAAGGATGCCGTG
Source organism: Hippoglossus stenolepis (assembly GCF_022539355.2). Lineage (NCBI taxonomy): Eukaryota > Metazoa > Chordata > Actinopteri > Pleuronectiformes > Pleuronectidae > Hippoglossus > Hippoglossus stenolepis. Next base: position 18,654,301 of record NC_061497.1, read on the forward strand.
CGAGAGCTGGACAACCTGCAGTACCGCAAGATGAAGAAGATCCTCCTTCAGGAGGCTCACAACGGACCCGCTGCAGAGCCTCAGGATGGAGATGAGGTGTGTGTGTGTGTTGCATGTTAAAATAATGATGCTTGAATACAAAGAAAATTTGTGTGGGACAGAAAACAACCATGAAGAGAAAATAATTTGGCATGCATTGGTTTGTATGCATGTCTCTCTGTGTCCCTTTCTCGTCTTTCCTCTCTCTCTCTCTCTCTCTCTCTCTCTCTCTCTCTCTCTCTCTGTCTCTCTGCTCTCTGTCTGTGTGTGTGTGTGTGTGCTCTTTCCACTCTGTCCCAAGGAGCTGGAGCCTGGTGGAGGTCGAACAGGAACAGTGAACAGCGTCGGCAGTAATCAGTCCATCCCCAGTATGTCCATCAGCGCCAGCTCCCAGAGCAGCTCCGTCAACAGCCTGAATGAAGCGGCCCAGGACAGCCACAGCGAGCTGGACCTGATGGAGGGGGACCACACAGTCATGTCCAATAGCTCTGTCATCCACATCAAACCGGTGGGTAAAGTGACTCAGACACTCAACTATTTAGAGGAATTCTGACAAAAAAAGGGGCACTTTGTCTAGTCTGAGAAAATGACTCCCTCCTGTTCACTTTCTATCTGTGCGAGTGAAATATTTGCTTCCTGTGGCAAAGCAAATACTCATGTGTGACCTTGCCCTTAAAGCTGAAACCCTGCAAATTGGGCACAAGTTTGAAAGATTCAGTACCATTCAGAGAAGGTCCAGGGCAATCTGTCTCTACCCATCCCTTTACTTTATGGAAGTGCAATAGAACATTGCTAGAGCATCCCTATGATTAATTGGTCTATTATTCTTTATCATACTAAATAAATATTGGATGGATGAATGCAAAAAAAGGGTAGATGTGTCATCAAGTGGGTGAGTGGGGAGTTTCTTACAGCAGCCAGGTGAATGGATTCAGAGTGAGACATCGCACTTCACTGCCGTGATGTTTGTGTAGCACCTTGATCGTTTCTGTTTGTCTTATTCTCGCTCTGTCCCAGATTTTCCTCATGCTCCCAATGCTTCTTTTTTTTTGTATGTGTACTGTTAATTACTGTGACAGAGTAATTTGTTAATAGTGCTGCCTCATGTCTCCAGGAAGAAGAGGAGAGCTTCTCTGGGGAGCAGGAACCCAGCAGTCAACCCACTGAGCCCCAGGCAACACCAGCTCAGGTCCCAAGGAAGCACTACCGCAACAGAGAGCATTTTGCCACCATACGCACAGCGTCACTTGTGAGAACACACTTACTACTCCTTCATCATCTCTGTTATACCAACACACCTTTTTAAATAATCCGGACCTTACTGATTCTCTCTGGCGTGTATCTTGTAGGTGACTCGAGAGATGCAGGAACACGAGCAGGACTCTGAGCTACGGGAGCAGATGTCAGGATACAAACGAATGAGACGGCAACATCAGAAGCACCTGATGGGTCTGGAGAACAAGCTGAAGGGAGAGATGGATGAGCACCGTCTGAGGCTGGACAAAGAGCTGGAGAGTCAGAGGAGCAACTTCACCCAAGAGATGGAGAAGCTGCTCAAAAAACACCAGACGGCCCTCGAGAAAGATGTCAGCAAATTAAGAAAAATACCCACACACACAAAATATTAATCTAAAAATGAAAAGAGTGTAATTTGTTTTTACTCATTGTCCATGTTTGGTTTAGCTGAAGACATTTGCCAATGATGAGAAGAAGTTCCAGCAGCACATCCAGGTGCAGCAGAAGAAAGAGCTCAGCAGCTTTCTGGAGTCTCAGAAACGAGAATATAAACTACGCAAGGAGCAGCTCAAAGAGGTAACATACATCACGCACGCACACACGCACACACGCACGCACACGCACACGCACACACGGTGATATGACCAGATATCTTGTTTTTTCTGACAACCTGTCCAAACCCCAAAGAAACCCTTTCCTGAAAGTTTCTCATAAAGCCAGTTTTCATGAAATAAAAGTTTTGAGTTTCATCCAGGCACTTAACACAGGCTGAGGAAGCCAGAGCTCAAACTACCCATTCTTGAATTGCTAAATGTTGATATTAAACCCAATAGTGATGATACCCTGATACACTGAAAGAAAACAAAGTATCACTTGTGTGGCAGGAACTGAGTGAGAACCAGTCGACTCCAAAGAAAGAGAAGCAAGAGTGGCTCTCCAAGCAGAAAGAGAACATCCAGCACTTCCAGGTGAGGATTTCTCAGACTTTACGTACATTTCCAAGACCAAGTAATTATTTTTCCTCAGACCTGGTAATGGACAAGTTGAATCTGTAACGTTAACAAAATGTACCTCTCATCTAAGAACTACCCAGGTTTGACCCTGCTTAGCTCATTTGTCCCCCAAAACTTCACTTGCCAAGTTTTCTTGTCTCCATTTCAGTCGATTTGTGAGATATACTGTACATTATAGTCATGTGACCATGTGTCCACTACCAGGCGGAGGAGGAGGCCAACTTGCTGAGGAGACAGAGGCAGTACCTGGAGCTGGAGTGTCGTCGGTTCAAACGCAGGGTCCTCATCGCCAGACACAATGTGGAACAGGATCTGGCCAGAGAGGTACTTCAACATGCAGAGACAACTACAGGCCATCACCTGCTCTTGTCTCACCTCCACCCTGAATTGTCTCCTATTTTTTCCAGGAGCTGAACAAACGGCAGACGCAGAAGGACCTGGAGCACGCCATGCTGCTCAGGCATCATGAGTCGATGCAGGAGCTGGAGTTCAGGCATCTGGGGACGATCCAGAAGGCGCGGGCAGAGCTGATCCGTACCCAGCACCAGACCGAGCTCACAAACCAGCTGGAATACAACAAGAGGAGGGAGAGGGAGCTGAGGCGGAAACATGTCATGGAGGTCCGACAGCAGCCCAAGAGCCTCAAGGTACAAAAAACACTTTGAAACCGACCCTGTGACAAACCACACACAGACACACATGTCACTTAACAGTCAATATGTTTCTCAGTCTAAGGAGCTTCAGATTAAGAAGCAATTCCAAGACACTTGTAAAACCCAGACCCGGCAGTACAAGGCCCTCAGGAATCATCTGCTGGAGTCCACGCCCAAGTCTGACCACAAGGCTGTGCTGAAGAGGCTGAAGGAGGAGCAGACCAGGAAGCTGGCCATCCTGGCAGAGCAGTACGACCACTCCATCAATGAGATGCTCTCCACGCAGGCTGTGAGTATCTGAAGAGAAAGTCTAACAGGCTCATGAAACAAAGATGGAAATGTCTCCTTTCAGTCGAGTTTCGTTACTGTCACCAAACAAATCAGTGTCTGATTTGTCTTCACACAAAGCTGCCATCGGGAGTTTGCATTGTTAAAATAGTCCCAAGTTATCATTTATCTCAGGAAAGAAGAATCTAAATATGATGTATAATTTAACACATGGATGCCAATAAATAGTATATGATTCTAATTTTGATGCATGATTACATTTCATTGTCAATTTTGAGGGATGGAAATTAGTTATACTCTAATTTCGGCTATTTAAGGGATCTCTGTTCCTTTAAAAAAAAGTAGATTTCATTGACACTGGCCAAATACACGTGCTCACAGAGAAAGATTGAGTTTCTTTCTCTCTGTGTCTTTTGTTTCCCTGCCCTCAGCTGCGGTTAGATGAAGCTCAAGAGGGGGAGTGTCAGGTTCTGAGGATGCAGCTGCAGCAGGAGCTGGAGCTGCTCAACGCGTACCAGAGCAAGATCAAGATGCAGACGGACGCCCAGCACGACAAGGAGAAGAGGGAGCTGGAGCAGAGGGTGTCTCTGCGGAGGGCTCTGCTGGAGCAGAAAGTAAGAAAGGGCCTGGACGGACACCGTGTCGTCTCGTGTTGGTTATCGCACAAATCTAATGTTGACATTCACATACTGTCCTTACTTAAACCTTACACCAAAATTTGCAGGTATATGCAGGTTTTTAAACGTGGGTAAACCTGCTAAAAGGCAATTGACTTGACTCCCTTACTCATTCACTTTCAATGTGAGTTGTTAAGTTGTGAAATCAAGCTGATATTATTTGTTTCTCTCCACAGATTGAGGAGGAAATGCTCGCCCTGCAGAACGAACGCCTGGAGCGGATCCGCTCGCTGCTGGAGCGACAGGCCCGAGAGATCGAGGCTTTTGACTCTGAGTCCATGCGGCTGGGCTTTAGCAACATGGTGCTCACTAACCTGGCTTCTGATCCCCAGGGAGGCTGGGGGGGCGGAGGTGGAGGAGGCCAGGGGGCTCAGGGGGGAGGCCACTGGCCTGCAGGAGGTGGAGGAGGGGGCCACCATAGTCATCACCACCAGGGGAGCTCCAGCTCACAGCAGCCCTGGGGTCACCCCATGCTGGCTGGGGGTCCACCGCCCTGGAGCCTCCATCACCCCGGAGGAGGGAGTCAGAGGGGGAGTGGAGGCGGTGCGGGAGGGGTGAGGAACAGCCCGCAGGCTATGAGGAGGACGTCATCAGGGGGAAGGAATGAACAGGGCATGAGCAGGAGCGCCAGCATCACCTCTCAGATCTCCAACGGATCCCATCTGTCGTACACTTAGGCAACACACACACACACACACAAAAGAGAAACAGTCAATGTCTTAACGTTGACACACCGAAGTAACACTGTACACAGACACACTCCACACATGCTTCACATACACTTATTTCCCACTGTACGTCTGACTCTTACTGCACAGTACTGACACTGGGTTTACTTCCACCCAGTTGCTCCCATCACCACTTCTCTTTCACCAGTGCACTGCTACCAGCAGCGGTCTGTGGAAACCCAACAGTCTCGAGATTAATCCAAGATGGCTGAAGGCCATATACAGTATCCCACAGTGCAATAGTGTTTTACTGTAGCCTACTGTGCTATTTTATGTGTTTTTATATTTGCAATGTTAGTCTCTGTTGCCATAGACTCAAAGTAGAGTTCAGATTATCTAGCAGGAGTTTATCAGGAGGAGTTTGTTTGCAGTATGCTGTTTTATATGCTGTTTTGTGATAGCAAAATTAGTTGCATCAGGGGAAAATTAGCATTCAATGTGTGCAATTTTTTTTAATAACACTTAAATATTTTTTACTTCAAACCACTCACGGCTCAAGATTAAAGCACAGAAATCGTAATAAGAGAAAGTTTTATGAGATTATTGCTCATGTACTGTTGCAGGCAGATCAGATGAGAAGGCAGGAGGTGACGTAGGGGTCGGACTTGAGACTGACGATTAAAGAACAGAGTTTCAGAACATGTTGCAAAGGTGTAGAAGGGAGATGGAAGGAACAGAACAGAGATTGATGTCAGTGGGTATCTCTGACTTTAAAGATGTAGTGCAGTGATGTAACTGAGGATGGTATCTACCACCGAGTGGAAATGTAACCTGTGAAATCACCTGATTCACTAAGATTAAAAATCACACCCAGTCCTGAATGTCTCATGGGTTGAACACCCTTGGGTGGGGAGTTGTTTACTAGCAGGGCTGCGAAGATGCCAAAGGTACAGAGTCAGATATTGTTGTGGTAACTACTCATGCCAACGTATTGTGAAGTTTTTTATGAGATTTCAGTGGAGGTTCAGTTCAAACTATGAGGCCAAACAGATGCATCTTCAGCTGGACTGCAGGAGAGAAGCACTCAGTTCCTGTGCTCGTGCTCTGCCTTATGGGTTCGACTCTTGGTTTCCACAGGCCTCTGCCCTTCACTCACACCTGCCCAGTCTGAGGGATACTACAGCCTTACACAGCCGTCATGACAGGGTGGCTTTTCAGCAGCACCCAACCTCTACCTGAATAGATTCAAACCTGTGCATTCACTCTTCACTCCTCACTTTAATGCCCTAATTGCCTGCTCCAATTTGGCGCCGTCTTATCGATGCACTATGAATTTCTTTGATAAAGTGAACGATGCCTGTTTGCCTACCTCAAGTAGAGCTTCACCACAAGGTGTCGTGACTTTACAATGACTTGCACTTTGGCACAGGCCTTTACCCACAGGAAATATGAATCTGACACATTTACACACACAAATTCACTTGAAATAGAATTTTGGTTTTTTTATATTCCCGGGCCCCAGTTATATCCTTTGCACACTTTACTGATGAATGCATGTACAGGGTCACATTTTGTGAAAGTGGTATTGGGACATTTAAGTGAAAATAAATGGTGCACATAGCTGTGTTGGTCGTAAATAAACAAACGCGCGCTCAAACAATTATTTGTTTCTGTGCAACTCTTCGGCTAATGTCCATCACATTTGTCTGAAATATTTGTCTGAAAAAGTTTCTGACTTTTAAAAAAGGGGTCAAATTGAAACGAATGAACACTGAATGCACGGAGGAGCGTCACTGGTGCTCTGCTGGTTGGTGACTGCTGAATGTATCCGTGGGCGCATGGGTGGTGATGCTGGGATCTCCGCTCATGACCCTGCAACTTCCCCGGTGTACACCGCTCTGTCTCACCCTGGTGACCGCAACGTCAGCCTCTGACCACCGGTCTCCTGCTTCCCTCCTCCTCCTCTGTTTCCTCCCCCTGAGCCTATTGTGGTCTTCAACCAACCCCCAGCTCCTGTCTTTGAGAAGAGCTCTTCAAGTGAAAGAAAAGAAAAAAATATATGTATTATATGAATCTATGAAAAAAAAGGATTATAGAGAAATGGAGATAAAGGTGGGAGTCTTATTGTGAAATGCAGAGATTATGCATTATATTATCTTCAGAGGTGGAATGTACAGGAAACCTGTTAATATTGTATATTTTGAATTTGAAAATATGGAAATCCTAATTGACAAATCAAAGACAATTTAACTTGTGATGCGGACACACTGACGTGGTTTTAGACCAGCGGTTTTTAAGTGTTTTACAGCCGCTGGGTTTTCACTGTCTTACTTGCAGCCACGAGTTCTGAGACTTGTTACAGATGTTCTGTTGTGAATGACAACAGGACTCTTGGTCAGATTGACTCGAGTGTAACGGCAACCTTTTCTTTTTTTAATGCTGAATGAGGATAATTTTGCACATCATTTGAAATCTAGTTAGGTGTGCCTTTGATTTAGCATGGGCTATATTTTACTGACATTACAATACCCAGTATAGAGACTCAAGCTGTCTGCTTAGATTCTTCATGGTTTCTAGGTTGAGGTCACAGTGACATAGAAAATAAAGAATTGTCCGAAAAGCTGCTCAGTTCTGTAATATTTGGTTTCCTCCACAACCCGACAAGTTCTTGCACAAGACAGTGAAAATATATCTGTTGTTTGATATCTACAAAGACTTACTCTTAGGTGTTGTGGGATCCACTGATATTATTTGAACTTGAGCGTCTGACTTATGAAATGTGTTCCTGCTTCTGTTCTGGTTTTACAAAAAGCATTTTCACACTGCACTTAAAAGAATTTGCCTTTTTTAATCTTACCTCCCTGAACTCACTATTTACAATCCTGTTGGTTTTTTTTAATGGCACAGAAAACTTTTTCTGCCAGGATGCCATTGCACCCAACATATTTTAACAACTTTTATTTTTCCAGTTCCGTAGAGATTTTATTTCCTTTAACACCAGAAAGGGTCATTTTATTTTCCATTCGATGTCTGCAGCCAAACCAGTGGCAGATTTTTAGATTTCTCTTGTGTTTACTAGAAGTCCCAGTTGTGTGTTTTCGAGGCAGTTGGGGCAGAGTCTAGCTTTAGACCTTGGTCACTCTGAACTGGATCAGTTGCACTGATTGCACAAGTGATTGACCAGATTAAAGAGTCTACTGTGATCCCCCACCCCCTCAGTGTGCTGAGGGACGGCTGCCATTGGCTGAGAGTAGGCGGGAGGCAGGGTCATTTCTGTACAGTCTGTTGATCAGTATTTCTTTTATCTCTCCTGTCATTTGGTGGATCTTGCTGTTTTATTCTCCCTGGTCCAGAGACCTGTATTAAACTGTATTAAACTGTATAGATTGTGCAAAAAGCTGAATGTTGCATAGCAGAAGAGAAAAGCTATTCCTCACAGATGACAAAGTGATTTAAAATGTATAAAAGAAATTCAGAAACAAAGTTTAGGGGATAAATGTAATATTTTGTTTGTAATTACTATTTTTTGTTGGAAGAGGGCTACTGGATAAAGAATCATCTGTAATAAAGTAATTTTAATATTTCGTTGTCCTATGGCGTTTTGTATTTGAGGAGAATGACAAAGTAAAAGTATTTAAAGCTTTAAAAACCTTTTTCTTTATTGACTTTTTTTTCTCAAAGCGGCTCTGAACGTGGATTCATCATGTTTTGATACATACAAAGTGGAGGAGTGGGACAAAGTACAGATTCTGCAACTTATTATCATCCTTACTCACATTATCAATATGCTGGGGCCAAATTTCAATATTTAGTTATATTTATATTCTCTAGTTTGTGGTTATTTTACATTTGAATGATGGCACATGTGACAAGTTACAGTGTGTTTGTTAAAGACCAAAGAGACATTAGAATTTTCAACTTTATGCAATTTTTTGTCCATTGGTTCATCTCAGTTTGTGTCAAACTCTGAAACTGACACTAAATTACAGAATGAATCCTGCACTTCAACTCTTTAGGGGCATTTTGTTTAGTTCGTGATGAGTCATTATACGATTGTCTTGCATGATTACTGCAGAATCGCTGTATGGTGATATCGTTATCGTGGACCATTTATTCTATCATGAGCGATATTAGTTTGTCTTAACCCATTATCCACATGATCAACATGAATAATTGTTGAAGAAAAAACGTTTTTTTTGTCTCCTGAACTAAAATATCTTTTCCAATAGCTGTCCATTACTTGGCTGCTTTTATCTTCCAGACGTTTGATTGACGAAGTCCAAAAGTCAATAGAATCTTTCTGATCCTCCACCATCTTCATCCTCAGCGTGTATAGGACCTCTTCCAGGTGAAGTTCTCTCCTTCTGCATCCACGCTGCTCGGTTCTGGTGCCTGAGGTCTCGGCCTCCTCATCACGGTGGCTCTCCTCCTGCGGAGAGGGGCCATGGTGCTGCCCCTGTTCCTCTGCCCAGCCTGGATGTTTCCCAGTGACCCCCAGCTTGTCCCATCCCTCCTCTCACCTCTTAGGAAATCAGCCACCACTCTGAAGTACTCCAGAACTGCGATGTGACTCCAGCTACCTTCCTTCACCTCCTTATTCTCACCCTTCCTCCCTCCATCTCCTGTCGGTCTCGAGTGAATCCACAGTGCCCTCCTTTGTCCGTCAACACCAGAAGAAGGGAGTATTGCTCTGGAAGAGGGCGATGGGTAGAGTGGAGGCAGGAGGGAGGAGAGGGTCATCACGGCTGCAGATGCAGAGCACGGGACAGCCACTTCATCTGCATCTCTCAGGGGTTCGTTCCTCTCCCAGTAGCTGTCCCAGTCCTCGGCTGGCTGAGCCCTTTCCCCAGTGCCCAGGCCGCTGAGGGAGCCACCTCCTCTCATAATGAGGTCTTGACCTCAGTCCAGAGCTGTTTAGAGAGTTTACTGGAGGTTTCTCTGGAAGTTGGGCCGAAGAGCAGTAAAGAGCTTCTTCAAAGTCTCTCAGGAGGAAGAGCTGAGGGCCCGGTCCACATCCACAACTCCTCTGAAGGAGTTTGCGTATCTTACACCGGAGCCATGTGAGAAGTAAAAGTTATGATCATGTCTATATTTATATCGGTGTTATACACTTCACACTTGAATTTCTCTCACCTCCTCAGCTGCAGTTTCCGGTGAAACAGCGCACCCCAGCGATAAATGGCAGGCATGGCTGTTTGGAACCACAGCTGGCCCAGGAGCACAGGTGAGATGGCAGCAGCTGCAGTCAGGTATGTGCTGGATCCACATTCCCCAGGTAGGAGAGAAGGACTCCTGAACCTGAACCTCACTCACCGCCACCAGCTCGGAGGACGGGTGGCGGCTGTGAATGTAGGTCACTGCCTGGAAAAGAGAAGAAATCCACTTTATTTCTGTAGCGCTCACAGATGTTGGGACTTCGAATTTGTGAAACAAAGTTCGGCCTACATGTGCCGTCAAAAGCCTGAAGCCGCATGTCCCTTTGTTCTGGAGAAAACCAGACCCTCCAGAACTCAGTCTCCCATGGGCCTCAACGTCACACAGAGGTGTGAAACCACCCAGGTACACAAGTTTCAACTCCTATTGGTCACTCTGGGCCCCATGACCTGTGGGTCACCGGGCCAATATAAGGCCTGTTCCTCCTCTCTTCTATCTCTTTCCATGCGACCCGTCGAGGGAGAAGTTTGGCTTCTCCAGCTCACATCTTCTCTTTTCTACAATCCTCCGAGGGGGAAGGCTGTCCAGCCTCTTTCCATTCACCTCTTTGAGAGGAGCACACGGCCCTTCCACGAATCCTCTCAGAGGAAAATGGCGATGGTCCAGCTCACTCTTTCAACTCAAATCAACTTCATGGAGGAGAGTTGCAGCTCATCTCACCAAGGAAACCTCCTCGCAATCCAAGCTCTACCAACCTCTAAGCCGCAACGCGATGTCCTGCAGGAGAACTTCAAACAGCAACTGAGCTGCACAGCCCAACAGAACCACGAAGGCAGGAACCACAAACCAGCAAGACGACTTCACAGAACTGCGAACTGCACAGCTACTAATTTGTTCCCCTTTCCATGGACGGGTAACACAACTGGGCTTAATAATTATACTAGGCTAAGCAAAGACTGTTTATTCGATCCTGTGTGATGTTTATAAGTTTGATTTGTGTTGCTGTGATATTGTGGTTACAAGTTATTTGAAAGTTAATGTTAGTTATGCTCTTCAGTCTTTCCTTGCATGCATCTAGTAACTTTCTCTAATTTGGCACACACACAGACACACGCATATCTCTTCACCTAATTATCTCTGAACCCGCTACATGTCGTAAAACACTCCGAAGGCGGAAGGGTGTTATCTCTTTGGCCAGCCGCCATTTTGGAAGCATGCTGAGTCACACAGACACACACACACGCATACTCACATACCTATCTCTGTTTAGTAAGTACACCGTTAGTAATTTGTGTTTTTTATACTTTATTATATTCATAATAAATGTTTTTCTTTCACAAATGTTTTTTCATTAATGTTGCTTAAGTGAATTTTGCCAACCTCTACACTGTCAAGAACTCCATATCCTTCAACTTAGCTAACTATCTATATGGTAATTTTGGTTATAGTTATTAATTTAATTGTTAATCAGAGTTCCAAATTTGTAGTTAGTACTTTTATGAGACTTAATCAATAAATTGGCTATCTTTTCCCTTCCTTTGAAGGGTGGTGCCCCGAGGTAACTTTAATCAATTAAAGTTATGATTTAATATTTAATATTTTATTTTGATAACCAAATTTATTGAATGCCGAAAGGCACACCATTTTATGGTATCACGTTTAATGCATTATTGCACAACACAGAATAAAAAAGAAGTGCAAAAAAAAAAAGATCCTACTGAGAAATGCAATAACACAAAACAGATACAAAAGAACAATATTTTAAAAAAAATATATAAGAACAACAAAATAAAAATATATAAAAAATATTGTTGGAGCTAAAACCATAAAAATAAAATCATGATCCATCTTTGCTTTAACCTGAATAGACTTTTAACACTGAATTCCAGCAGATTAAAGAGATTTAATCAAATTGATTAAATCTAGTAGGTCAAACTCCCTCCGACCTCACAAAAGTCCTCACTAACATGAGTCTGCACAAACATCATGTAAACTGTAACTTGACGAGTTGGTGGACACATCCAACGACGAGGCCATGAATCTAGTTGAGAAATAAAATTACTAAAAATGATTAAACTGAAAGTGTTGGCTATTTATTTTCTGTCTATCAATGGATCTACTAATAATTTCAGCTCATACCCACAAAAAATATTAACGTGATAAGAAAAGAAGTTTGCACCTGTTGCGAATCAAAGGTTTTCTCTCTTTACCTGCTCAAGATCAGCCGGGTCTCCAAACTCAGTGAGTCGTGCTGTGGTCAGCGGGCACCCTGCTGTGGCCCGGGGGTGGAACACCACCACGTCAAAGCCCTGACGTATGGCCTGATGGCACAGGGCCTTCAAGTGAGGGCTCACCCCTCCCCATGAATGAGGGATGAGGAGAAGGACAGGAGGCGTCGAGGTGAAACAACCCAGCGCCTTTCCCCCCGACTGATGCTCCTTCCTCCCCTCCCACCTCCCCCTCCCAATCCTCTCAGCCAGTCCGGTCTCCAGAGCCCAGTCCACCGCTACAATCCCCCCGTCTCTCAGCAGCAGATTGTCCCTGGTGAACTCTACTGTGTCTCCTGCTGGTCCACACAGCAGAGCGGACAGGGTCTGGAGGTGGGGGTCTCCCCTGGGCCAGGCGGCCGGTCTCGGCCTGGCCAGAGAGCCACAGTGGCGGAGCAGATATTTGGCCAGTGCAGAGGTTTTGCAGATGAGCGTGGGTTCTTCTTCAGTCATGGACGCCCGTCCTGTCCGACAACGTGCTCTGAGCCAGCGGAGGACGAGACTCAGCAGGAACAGAAACAGGGAAGGAAGCAAACAGGACAGACAGTCCCATACAAACGGTGCCATCTTTACATAAAGTAATCCAGTGGTTTTCTCTGGGACGTTCTGCTGTGATTCCCTCACTGACCTTTGACCCCGATCGTTTACAAACTGTTGCTTCATGCACCAGAGTGAAGGTCTGACCTGATAGGTTCACTGAAGTCTCGTTTCCCATTAACTTTAGTATGATTCTCCTCTTTAACCTTGTCTCTTGTCATTTCTTTTGTATTCTTTCCCCCGGTTGTTACCTGGAAATTCATTTTTGGGATTATTGATACAGCAGGAAACTGAGTTCTACTCTAACTCTATTTAAACTTTACAAAGGGGATAAACTCAGAGAGGATTTTTAAATTAGAGTGAATAAATGATAGAAATAACAGATTGTAGATGATTAGAACAGTCTTTCAACTAGAAAAACTCCTACTTCGCAATCTGGAATCAAACAGTATAAAGATTTAAGTTAGATAATCACACATACACATGTTCCTATATATGTTGGCAGACATGCAAAAAACAAACTAATACTTTGGAGGACAACTGCTGTACCCCCTCAGCCTCAGCCACAAGTGTCTTTAACTAAACTGTTTTACTAAATAAACGGTCATCATCATTTCATTTATGTTTACCTCTTTTAAACTCTTTACCTCTTTTATTCTGCTCTTTTTAATTTATTTTATTTTACTTGAAAGTTGTTTTCCTTCACGACACGTCAAGGAACAAAATACAATGTCAAGGGATCCTTTTACATTCTATTGTTCTGAGTTCATTCTTGACGGGAAGGGGAACTTAGCTATTTGAACAGGTTACCTCTTTCCAATGAAGCATGAGCCTGTTTGACTACTGATGTAATTTAATGAACTTCCTTATCAGCTCATGAATGGTTGACCTTGAAAAGCTTCTGCAAACAATGCAACAGCCAGTTAAATAAATAGCACATACCATCACCAGCCTGTAATCAAGAGGATTGAAACCAGCTTCGGTTCTGATCACTTTAACGACGGTAGAAACAACACGAGACAGAATAAATCAATTTAAAATCAGGTAGCACTGCTAAAAACAACTTTCAAGTCAAATCAAACAGATTAAAAAGAGCAGAATAAAAGAGATAGAGAGTGTAAAAGAGGTAAAAGAGGTAAACAAAAGAAAATGATGATGACCGTTAATTTAGTAAAACAGTTCAAAAACAGTTCAATGTGCACACTAAATGCACATTGATCATTTATTGAAAAAGTTCAAATCTATGAATTTTTTGACAAAGCTCGATCGTGAGCTACACTCTATAGTTCAAAAACAGACTTTATTAGTGAATTCCCTACATCTCAGCCTTGTTTACTATATAAATATATATATATATATATATATATATATTTATATTTATATATATATTTATATTCATTTTTGTGCCTGAGGTATAGAATTCTTTGCACTACTTTTGCATGTTTTCTATGAAGCAATTCTTTTTGTTTTGCTTGAGGAGCTCATGCAGTATTTAAACCATAGACTTCCTGCAAAAATAAAGGATAAATCAAATCAAATCAATAGAAACAGTTTAAGGTGTGTCCATTTACAAGAAATCAATTGAGGAGGTAATGCAAGTTCCCATAAATGAAAGTATGATTAAAATCAAACCTGCATAATGTGACAAAGAAAATCGGTCAAACAAGTGACTCCACCCCGGATGTGAATTCTTATATATGTCAGAGTTTCCATGAGAGATAAAGTCTCCAAGACGACTTCAAGACATAAGGTAGGTTACACTCATATATCTAACAATCATTAGTGATGTTAAAACAAATATATATATAAAGTGACATCTGTCACATTTTTAGATTTTAATACAATTTCTTGTCCTAACCAGAGCCTAGATTTTCAGAATATTATTATATGCGCCTAACTCTTGTTTTCACTGCACTAGCGTTCTTATGTTTGTTTTACCCAAATCTTGGATGTGTGTGATATCAGAATGAAATGCTTATGGTGGTGCAAATACCAAAGGCTACTATTCATGTACATACTATGCTTTAACTAATTAATTATAACATAATCGATTTATTATAGATCTTTGCAATTAATACCATCAGTCAAATAATTAAAGCACGGTATGTATGTAAATGGTAGCCCTTGGTAATTCAACCAGCTCAAGCATTTAATTCTGATCACAGAAATAGAAGAGATGGTGTTAAGTAATCAGAGCTATAAAAAAAATATATATATATATATAATATCTGTAACAACTCACCCCCGCTTTCTCTGCTTTTGATTGATCCCCTGAATATGAACATTTGTGTGTTTTCGTATCTTACATTTTGCTAAATTTATTCTAGTTAAAACTGTGAAAATCATGTAACATCAGGTAACTTTCTTATAACATAATCCTTATGTACTTGTTGGTTTTATTTTTTGTGTCATTTACGTGAATACGCAAAGTCATGTTGAAGTAAAGTTGTTGAATTGAGTACAAAAAAACTTCAGTAAAATTCACCACTGTGAATAAGTGAATCTGAAAAATGGACGTGAACTTGTATGACAGGTTTGGTGGTTGTTGTTGTCCCAGTGATTTGATGATTATCTTTAATAAACGTAATGCTCTAAAGAATGGGTGGATCATTTTTCACTGACAGATAAGACTGTCATGGTAGAAACTCCGACGTTAAGTACATTAATAATAATGGTAATCCCGTGCCAAAGGTTCCACCTGAGTTCTGCTTACATTTACAAAATTTCTTCATAACACTTGAAAAATTAAATAACGAGACAGTCACCTATGTTATTATGTTAGAAATCAAAGAAAAATGCTGTTCAGCAAATAAAATGAAACAAACACATTCTGGCTGCACAGCTTTTGGGAGTACCACGGAGTGCATATTGTGTTTGGGCACTATACAAATGAAATTGTACCAGTTTGTAATCTCTCCCTCGTGTCTATCGCACAGGTGCTGCAGTGATGGGTTGGTTGGCTGCGCTGTGTCTCGTGCTCCTGCAGACTGGGGCTCATGCATTTGATATTTTTGATGGAGACTCTCTGAATCATCAGGAGATCACTGAGAGGGCCATCCTTGAAACCACGCTGGGTGTTTGCCGTGATGTGGCTCTGGCTGCAGGCAAAAAGTTCACATCACCAGTAAGGGTTGAATCAAGCTAAATTACACAGATTTCGTGCTAACAAATAATTATTATTAATTCACACTGCAATAAAACTGTGTGTGTGTGTGTGTGTGTGTGTGTGTGTGTGTGTTTAGACACAGCCTTACACTGCTGAGTCTGTTGCTCGTGCCTGTGATGCGTCAAAATCCTCCAAGAGTTTCAGCCAAACCATCGAGTTTATCCAAGACAAAAATGTGGGTATAGACAAGCGGTATTTCTACAGCGCCCGTCATCACTTCGACAACGAGGAATTCACGAAGGGAAAGAAACTCATCACGAACGGATTATCAGCTGTCAAGGCCAACAATAAGCTCCAGAACTTTGAAGCGGCGAGGAAAAATGTGGGAAGACTGCTGCATTCTTTACAGGTACTTTCTATTTGTGGTTATTTCTATTGCAGGTAATTTATGAAGTAAAATTGTGCTTCGATTGCATGAAATATTATTTGGGGGGATCTGGGTGAAAATAACTTCTGTGTCTTACCTTTTTAAATCTGAAGGATTTCTACAGTCACAGCAACTGGGTGGAAATGGGAGAAACAAATCCAAACTCCAAGCTGATCAAACCAGGAAGCATCGGAAAAACAGCAGGTAAAAGCATCATAGCTATAATGTCAGTGTGTGTGTGACAATTTCACCACCTTGTTTTCTTGCACTTTATTTAACCAATTGTATAGAACATTTAAAAAGTGTATGCTTATTATCCTTTACACTGATTTGTGTGTCCACATGCACTTTTACTCCTCTTTGCTCAATGTGGGCTGATGCTCAACTGCATTTCACTGCACTGGTGTTGATTGTGTTCTACAGCAACTAAACTGAATCTAATCTCATCCAATCTACAGCAAAAAGCAGAGCAACCTGTCGCAGCTGCAACGGAGACGACTGCAGGAACAACATTCTGGAGGACATCCTGCGTGAAAAGATACTCACCACAGGATATTTTGAATTTTTGCCTGGATTCTCCAAACCTAATGGTAAATGTCTTCATGTACCTGACTGGGTCATTGACAGGATCCGAATCCAATGCTAGTTTGATGAGTGTGATTCCCAGATGACAGAAGGATGTGGGCCACCTCAGGCAACAATGCGGCACTACTGGCTTTCTTGTGGCCGAAACAAAATGGATGTGAGCCTAAAGTGGCCCACTTTGCAGATATGGACCGTATTTAACAATGTGTTTGCAAGCTACACATATATTAGTTGAATCATGTTCTCATGAAATGTTGACTTTTTGTGACATCCAACAATAATAAACCTGTGGATGCTGTGGCTTTCATGCCTCCTCGCTGGCGACACCCAGTGGCCAGAGGCATTATGTTTTTGGGTTGTCCATCCGCCCCATTCTTACCAACACGATATATATAAACGTGTTAATAAATCAATACATATGCAACATAAATAAATGGCTTATATGTTCTTTTAATTTAAGTTAGACATAAAATATCTGATGCAGCACGCAGTAGTAACCACCTTGATCTGCATCCGCACCAACATTTTTGGGTAATCCTGGAAAAAAATAAAACAACCAACAAACAGGCACGGGTAAAAACATAACCACCTTAGCCAGGGTCATAAAACTGAAACGCATACATATAAATGCATACGGAGGAATGTTGTCACCGATAGAAGAGGCACGTGTCAAGCTGAGCATGTCATTCTTATTCTGTTTCTAACGGTAAACAGGAAAATGCAGCCATGGAGGTGGATTTGACAGAACAAGCAGCACTGATCCTACGGGTGGGATCAACAAAGACACGACTGATTCTGAACACGGACATCTCCACTTTAAAGCAGCAAACATGGCCATCGCTGCGACCAGGCAGGTGCTGGAGGACATTCGTCGGGCTGCCAGTGACGCCACATTCCTACAGTAAGAAACCAATCGGTCACAGTTACTGTATGCACTTTAAAAATCTGAATCACAAAGTTAATTTCAACTTTTTGAAAACTCATTCCTCAGGCTGATGGGAATCAACAAAGGGAAAGCTCTTTGTTTTGTGATCGACACCACGGGAAGCATGAGGGATGACATTGCGGCAGTGAGGACCGTCACAAGCGTTATAATCAACAGCAGAGTGGGGACAGAGGACGAGCCCTCGGCTTACATTCTCGTACCGTTCAATGATCCAGGTGGGACCTTGAAGTCTTCATAATCCTGTACATAGGTCGTTTTTCCTACAGAGAGTTTACTCTTTTTGTCTGTTAAACCAAAATTAATTGTAGGTCATATTAACTATAGACTATATAAGAACATGGATAACATGACAGTGCCCCAAAAGTTAAATGTTATGATTTCCCCCTGGTGGCGACTGCTAACATTAGCTGTCGTCCAATCAGATTTATCGTTTGGTCAAGTTCCATCACTGTTTATTTGACCTTGAACCTGAATCACAGCCGTACAACTTTTCATAACAGCATTTGAGCTTCTTATACTGAGAGTTCATGATGTCCGTGGTATAAATATGGGTTTTAGGTGAGAAGGGTAACAAAAATCGGAAACTACTCACCAAGATGAAAAATAAAATACTTCCTCCCCTCTCGTCTCTACCTGAAACCCAGCCTTTGGGCCCCTGACGAGGACTACAGATCCAGAGGTCTTCAAGAGAGCTATCAATTCACTTACTGCAACTGGTGGAGGAGATTTTCCAGAAATGAGTCTTTCAGGACTTCGGGTACTGTTGAAATCTTTGAGACTACTTCAAGATCTGACCCCGCAAAATCCCACGATAACGGTTTAAAACAAACTACGTTGGTGCTGCCTGTCTCCTTCATACAGCTGGCTTTAACCGGTGCTCCTCCAGGGTCTGATATCTTCCTCTTCACTGATGCAACTGCTAAAGACGATTACCTGTTGGGTGCAGTGATCACACTCGTAGAACGAACCAAATCAGTGGTGAGTATCGTCCTTTGTCCGAGTAAAAGCACAGGCCGGGGAAATTAATATTGCAGTAAATTTGTATCAGAAAATTTACTTAGAAATACAAAATAATAACTGCCTGTAATAAAATGAATGACATAATAACAGAGCTATGCTAAAACAGCCGTAATGAGTGTTGGGATGCTAAAGAAAATTCTATGGTTCTTGTCCTTGAGTTTAATGTGGGAAAAAGTCAAACTGGATAGTTCCACTGTTTACTGTAAATTCAATAATGCACAGCACAGCAAAGCTTGACCAGAGAAACATGACCTGCTTTACTCGGTGACAGTTTGGTGAAGATACACAACTTCTTTTTATGTAGGTTTATTCTTTGTCAGCAGGATTAAGGCACGGTCACACGCATCGTGTATCTGTGGCAAACCTTCACTCCTCGTTCGCTTCAGAGGCAAAAAAAACAGGAAAATCACAGCTTGGCTTCGCATTGACTTCAACTTTGACCGGCAATATTGGTTTTGCATTTGTGTTTGTGTGACTGGGCCCTTTTTGACTTCATTAATGATCCACCTTATGTGACCTACTTCATATATTTATGATAATTGTTGTGCAATAATGCATTAAACGTGATACCATAAAATGGTGTGCCTTTCGGCATTCAATAAATTTGGTTATCAAAATAAAATATTAAATATGAATATTTTATTATTAATATTAAATAATAACTTTAATTGATTAAAGTTACCTCGGGGCACCACCCTTCAAAGGAAGGGAAAAGATAGCCAATTTATTGATTAAGTCTCATAAAAGTACTAACTACAAATTTGGAACTCTGATTAACAATTAAATTAATAACTATAACCAAAATTACCATATAGATAGTTAGCTAAGTTGAAGGATATGGAGTTCTTGACAGTGTAGAGGTTGGCAAAATTCACTTATGCAACATTAATAAAAAAACATTTGTGAAAGAAAAACATTTATTATGAATATAATAAAGTATAAAAACACAAATTACTAACGGTGTACTGACTAAACAAAGATGTGTATATGAGTATACGTGTGTGTGTCTGTGTGTCTGTGTGCTTCCAAAATGGCGGCTGGCCACTTTGAAGATAACACCCTTCCCCCCCTATTGGAATGTTTACGACATGTAGCGGGGCTCAGAGGTAATTAGGTGAAGAGATATGCGTATATCACAACCCCACAAATCAAACTTATAAACATCACACAGAATCGAATAAACAGTCTTGCTTAGCGTAGTATAATTATTGAGCCCAGTTGTGTTACCCATCCGTGGAAAGGGGAAAAAGAGTTGCTGTGCAGTTCGCAGTTTTGTGAAGTCGTCTTGCTGGTTTGTGGCTCCTGCCTTAGTGATTCTGTTGAGCTGTGCAGCTCAGTTGCTGTTTGAAGTTCTCCTGCAGGACATTGCGTCGCTGCTAGGACGTTGGTAGAGCTTGCGAGGAGGTTTCCTTGGTGAGATGAGCTGGAAGCTGCACCTTTGAGCTCCTCTCGAAGAGGTGGATGGAAAGAGGCTGGATGCCTTCTCCCCTCGGAAGGATTGTAGAAAGAGATAGAAGATAGGGGGAACAGGCCTTATATTGGCCCGGTGACCTCACAGGTCATGGGGCCCAAAGTGACCAATAGGAGTTGAAACCTGTGTCCCTGGGGGGTTTTCACACCTCTGTGTGACGTTGATGGCCCCTGGGAGACTGAGTCCTGGAGGGTCTGGTTTTCTCCAGGACAAAGGGACATGCGGCTTCAGGCTTTTGACGGCACATGTAGGCCGAACAAATACCAGGTCCCAACATAATAATGAAGCATATTGTTTCATCTGTACTGGCAACCATCGTGTGAGTGTGCCTCACGCTCTTTAAGCTTTAAAGGTGTGCACAATACTCAATAGTCCACAGTTAGTGGTCTACTCCCTGGTTATACCAACGCAAAAACACAAAACTCAATCTTACCAGCACTTATGTCATTTTCATGACGTTTAAAACAGGAAAGCAGGATTGAAATTAGCTTTGTAAAGGCTTCTGGGCTGTGTTACTTGCCAGGTTAGATAGTACTGTTGTTTAATTGGCCAAATATTAGCTTTTATCTTCTCACAGACTGATAATACATTCCATGTTTTTATTGCAATTTTACATGATCTTGTCTCAGTGTCTCATTTACCTACTTTCTTTTTAGGTGAACTTCATGATAACTGGCAGTCTGGGATTTCGTCGCCGAAGAGAGAGTAATAATACCAACGATCAACAACAACAACAACAACCCAAAGCGATAACAAAAGCATCTTCCAAGGTGTACACGGACCTGGCGCAGGCTTCGGGAGGTGTGGCTATACAGACCACAAAAAGTCAGCTGCTCGCGGCCACCACCATCGTAACAGGGTCCTCCAGCTCTGCTCAGGTACAAACAAAACGCTCACACTGGCATAAGCCATTTTTAGATGCTTGATCAAGATTAAATTGTGTCATTAGTTTTAATTAATCTTCCAGGTCCTCCTTCTGCAAGCGGCCAGGAATCCTGGAAAATCCGACAATTTCACTTTCACAGTGGACGAGTCGGTAAAAAACCTCACCATCTACATCAATGGGCGCTCAGTCGCCTTTACTCTCATCAGTCCCTCAGGTGATCTGTCATTGTTACTGGTTAAAGCGATTAGTGTGTGTTTATCAACCATTTATTCAATAGTTAACCAGTGTGCTTTGTTTATTGTTTTCTCTAGATGTGTCTCAGAGCAGCACTAACCTGACGGGACCTTTGATCAGTTCAACCCAGTCAGTGGGAAACTTCCAGACTCTGGAGCTGACAACACAAGTGGGACTGTGGGAAATAAGATTAGTGTCAACAAATCCCTACACGCTGAAGGTCAAAGGTGAGGCCTCCGGGATTATGTTGCTTAATCACATAATGAGTACTTAACATTACATTGTTGTATATCCTTTATCTGGACCGGACAATTTTCTCAAAACACAAAAGAACATGGTATTACTTAGAAAAGGTTTAGTGCTATTTTTGTTCCTCAAGCTAAACTTGCTAAACTTGCTAGGCAGATTTTGAACCTACGATCTTCAACATGGAAGATGTGCGGCCCAACCACTGAGCCATAAAATCAACGGTCAACTACTCATGTGTTTAAAGCTGTGACAATATCGACCAGCTTGGTCCAGGCGGAAATATCTCGTCATCTACTGATTGCAAGTGACGTTACGGTGAATTAAGTCATTATTCACCGGATTTACATATGGCTGCTATGTTTCACTTTTTTGAAACTTTTATATTTTGCAGGTGAGAGTTCCATCGACTTCCTCTCTGACTTTTTGGAGGTGTCCGAGGGCCCATTGGGAGGTTTTGAAGTCCTGGAAAATCGCCCCAGAGCTGGTAAAGGACCCAGATCTTTGTGATGCTTCAAAAATAATATCGATCAACTTCTACATGCTTGAATGGATTTTTTCTTTTTACCCTGAAGGTGCTAACGCCAGCCTGAGGGTGACGGTAACCGGGGATGTGTCTGCCGTAGTGACAGAAGTGTTTCTGGTGGTATCGTTAACGTCAGAGAGGGTTAATGGCAGCGTGGAGGCTCTGGGGAAAGGAAAATTCTTAGCTCGGTTTGACAATATTCCATCGGGTGAGTTTGTGGTGCTTGTGAAGGGCCAGAGCAGCAACACTTCCTCCAGAGCAACTGAATCTTTCCAAAGGCAGACATCCAACTCTATCCGTGCCTCTGCTGTGACTGTTTCTGCTGTACGTAAAATACATCGGGCTAACAACTGAACTGCAGTTCTGATGTTTCACCTGTTATTGAATGTTTTTCCTTTTGTTTTTTTTTAAGGATGATTTAGAAGGTGTCTTGGAACCAGGAGTACCTCTTTCTGTTCCTTTCTCTGTGTTGAATAATGGCTCAGGAGGAAGCTTCACAATCCAAGCTACCAATGACCAAGGTTTTACGCTATCGTTCCCATCCACTTTACCCCTGACCGCTGGAAGCAGGGCTAATGGCACGGTGAACATCACAGCACCTGCTAGCACTGCATCTGGCACCGACGTCACCCTGACCATCGAGGCCAATGCTCCAGGAGGCACGGACGCCAACTATGTCGTTCTGCGTTTGACTGTCCTCATCCCGGTAACTGTCAAAATCATTCTACCCTTCATCCTTGTTTTAACTATTTGAATTGCTGATGTAAAATCACTTGACTTCATCTTCTTTTTTCTTCTCTCTCCGCAGGTGACTGATTTCACTGAGCCAGGGTGTCAGCTGCTCAACCTGCAGTCCAACTGCTCTGCAAACTGCAGCGCGTCGATGTGGGAGCTGTCAGTGGTGGTGACCGATGGGGTGAACGGGACGGGCATCGACACCATCAGCTTCAGAGAAGGCAACGGGACCACGAACACCAGCCTGCTCGCTGGTAATGCAACGCTGGTGTCCTATAATGCGTCTTGCTGTTCGCCTGATGTGGAGATAGTAGTTGTGGATCAGGTGGGTAATGTAGGCTCCTGTTCCTACACGGTCCGGACAACGACACCAACCGTGAACACCACTACAACCACCGCACAGCTGGCAACAACAACAACAACAGCAGCTTCTACACAAGCTGCTGTTACTGTGAACACCACTACAACCACCGCACAGCCGGCAACAACAACAACAACAGCAGCTTCTGCACAAGCGGTTCAGTCTTTTCTCCTTTGCCTCAGCATCACAATTCTAGGGCTCAGCTTAACCATCTGAAACGGGATCAGTTCAATCTGTACATCAAGGATCAAGAATCAAATATTAAGACATGCTTTTGGGGTTTTGAAAATGAGTTGCCAGTTTATTCTCAGTATATACTCAGGATCTCAGTTTTCTACTGAGAGGTGTTTCTAAAATCTGGTCTACCCTTGTTGATTTAAATAGTTTTTATCCTTAATAACCTGGGAGCTTTGAGATTGAAGCTTTGTTTGCTACAAGTAGGCGACTACAGGCTACTGATGATATTAAAGCTGTGATTGTTACTGTTGATTAAATGAAAATGTTATCTACGTCTGAGACTCATTTATTTCACAAATAATAAAAAGATATATCATGATAAAACCAAAACATGGATTACAAAATGAAGTGGAAATATTCAAGCCCATACTGTCGAGCTTTTAGTGGCATGATACAAAGGTTAAAAAAAGGGGGGGGGGAATTTTGGATCAGCTTTAATCTTAGTAATGAAACAAGGTGGTAAATTAAACATCCTATTTGGTCGCTATCACCAAAATGTGATATAAGCATGAAAGAAATGGGAAATAAGAACATGAAGTTTTGGGTTGTTTCACATGGGAGCAGCAGAGATCCAAAGTGATTTCTTTCCTGAGCTGAACAAAACCATTAGTGCGCCATCTAGTGGAGGAAGAATGAGCATCCCTGACTCATACATAATAAAGAAGCTGATATGATGTAATGTTTCAAACCCATGAGGATTTTTAATCTAATCACAAAGAGTTAATTTCTCGATCCACAGACAATACACATACACACTCAGTATTGTGTTCACGGGAGAGTGCACAGTCCGCAGGGCGTGCTGTACGAGTATGGTCACTGCAACAAGGTGTAGAAGAAGCCCTGTGGAGACATGACAAGACACAGCATTGGGGCCACCCTCCATTTCTGTGTTGGGTCAATTAGCTCATTCACTTCTCTGTAGATGTGGGGACCTCAACATGTCTCCAACGCATCACTGCCGATCGGAGCTAGTGTTGATCCAGACCTGTGATCTGCAGAGTAATTTGACCCTGGGGGGAATCCCGATTGAAACCATTCCCATTGCAGACAAAGCCCGATGTTTGCTGGTGTTAGTGGGTTTTTTTGACCAGTGGAAAAGGGGCTTCAGTATTAAGAGATGCTTAAGTATATACAGACACGTCTCAAATTCCTCCCAATATCCAGAAATGGGGCAAAAAGATACCAGATAGACTGTTTATAGAATGTTTATTGAAACGCTGCCATCTTTTCCGGCTATGTAATTTGGATAGCGGCGATACACAAACACAACAGATCCTGTTCATGGCATAAAATTACTTCATTCTAGAAACAGGTGACACCCATAGCAACATAAGTGGATGATGCCCTGAAGTGACCGACAGCAGCCATGTGACAGAAAGAGGAACATCCAATAACCCCGACGAGCCCGGACCTCAACCCTGCTGTCTTCCTTCTGCAGGTGACACCTTAAGAGGGCTTGAAATGCTGAGAACGCACAGGAATGTGTCTTAGTTTGTCCCTCAGAGCAAGTTTCAGTGTGAGATAGTTTCATTCACCGTTCTTAATAACCGGTGTGTCTATGAGGAAGTTTAGTAGTTGGTAACAGGTTGAACAAGTGCAGCGTGGTCACGCCCTGTCCGAGACACATGAGGCAGGTGTTGACACAATAATAATGAGTTTAGAGGACAACAGCAAGACTTCAGGTACCGTACACTTTTAACTCAAGATTATTAATTGCACCTGATGAACAGAGGTAGGATCTGTTTTTTTATATAAATGCAAATCTACATAGTACCTGTCCTCATTTGGCATTTGAAACATGTAACACACCCTTTGTTTTGTTGATGGAAGCAGGAAATGACTGATGCCATTAACTGCCATTAAACAAACAAAAAAGACCTGAAATAAACCTGTTTCTCCTCAGGTACGTTATGTCGTCGGAGTTGGCCGTGTTGTGCCTCCTGCTCCTGCACACTGGAGCTCATGGGTTCGCGATATTACCCGGGAAATCTCAGAGTCACCTGGAAATCACTGAGGGTGCAATTTTAAAAGTTGTTGTGCAAGTGTGCTGTGACCTGGCTCAAGCTGAAGGGACAGACTTCACATTTCCTGTAAGAGTTCACTTCCCTGGAAGTTTTAGAAATTTTGAAATTATTACATCTCTGTTAGTAATGTCGGTGTGTGTCGCAGCCTTACACCACAGAGGCTGTTGCTGTTGCCTGCAACGCAAAAATCCTCCAAGAGTTTCCTGCTGGCCGTCACATCTGTCATATTACGGAACGTACGGGTGGACCTCCGTCATGCACTCAACGGGAGCTTCCACTTTGACGATGAGATGTTTGTGCAAGGAAGGAGAATCATCGCAGAGGGAGTCCAGGCCGTCAAAGCGAGCAACAAGCAAGAAAACTTTGAGGCAGCGATGGAGAAACTGGGGGAGATTTTACATCCATTACAGGTATGAATCATTAAAAGGTTTACTCATTTAGATTCAGATAGATTTGTTGAGTTACTAGCCCTTATCTTCTCTGGTTAAGGATTTCTACAGTCATAGTAACTGGGTGAAGCTGGGGAAACCAAATGTCTTGTTGATGAACTTTTCCTCAGATATAAGCAGAGCAACGTGTCGAAACTGTGATGGAGACGACTGCACCAACAACATTCTGGAGGACGTCATAGCGCAGGGGATTCTGGTTATTTTGGTATTGTGCCTCGGGTCTCAACCAAACC